>NC_134486.1:324083510-324383510 GCF_040206685.1 Ascaphus truei
GTTACAGTGTTACACTATGGGGCGTGCGCTCTCTGTTTTTTTGTTCATATTTATATATATACATATTTATATATATATATATATATATATATATATATATATATATATATATAACAGTATATATATATTATATATATATATATAATAGGAAAAACATGCTACCAGAACAAAAGATATCAATAAGTGTATTAATGAGATTAGTACACAGGTTAGAAAAAACAATAATAATTATGAAAATAAATGGTATAGCATTATAATGAGTCCAAAATTAGTTCAGTGTTAAAAAAATGTAAGTGTGGTGCCGTAGGATTGCTGTTGCTCCAATTACTGGTTTTGTCATCACGTAGGAGTTGTGTAAGAGCGCAAAACACTTCCCATGGCATAATAAAGTAATTTATTTGTTGTTCAGAATGCAGTTTTAAAAATGCAAACTCACAATTTCAGTGGAGTAAAATCGCATTTAGAAGGCATAAAGGTCCTTCCAACTTCTTTTCCTCAATGGTAATGGACCTGTCGAATCTTCCGGCTGCAGGGGTGCTGACCGGCATTCTCGTTGTCAGAGAGGCCCTCCGGTTGCAGCGTGGAGTTGGGGGATGATGACATCAGACATCCGTCGACTTGTTAGCTCATTTCAACTTGACTTGTTCACCATACGCGTTTCGTAGGAACTCTCCCCACTTCTTCAGTGGTGTGAGCAAACAAAGTCGACGGAGGTCTGACGTCATCATCATCCCCCGACTCCATGCTACAACCGGAAGGCTTCCCTGACAACGCAAATATATATAATGACATATTGACTATGCAATAATAATTTTAAATTGTAAAATGGAATTGAAGAGGATTTTAGTAACCTAAACCACCACACAATGCTATTACGTGTATTTTTTCAATAACAGCAGTGTTATGAAATAGATTTGTGATTAAGATAAGTAACAGTGCATTTATCCACCAATAAACAAGACACTACGCAACTCCCCTCCAACATAAATGTCATTGTATTAACACAGGCTATATGTGGGCTATTGGGAAATACATGACTGGGTATATCGTGTTTTTGAGGCAAATAGTTGATCCATTGATTGTTCTGTGCTGGAAATAATTTTGCTTAATGTTCAAAATGTATTCTGAAAAGGTCCTTCTCCTGGCAAACATATTATAATAATTTGATTTTAATACATCTGTGGACCATTATACAGTATATTGAAGTTAAACCTGTCTGTCTCCATCTGCTCGCATGAGCTTATGCATTTATTAGAAGGGGAAGCAGGTTAAATAAGAAAGCATGTTAAGTCTATTCTTCATTGCTAATAGGTCATATACGTTACTATTAATTTCACTTAAAAGCAATCTGTTATGCATTTAAGACAGTTTTCATTGCTGAGATAAAATGTAAATCAAAAAGAAATGATTTGATGAAAATGAATATTGTAGTCGTTTTCATTATTTGGGTGGTGTCTTCTCAGGTCCAAATTGTGGTATCTCCAACATATGTCAGAATTTATGTTGATTGCAGTGAAGTTATGGAGAAAGTAATTAAAGAAGCTGGTAACATTACCACTGATGGATATGAAGTGCTTGGGAAATTAGCAAAAGGAGACAAAAAATCAGTACCGGTAAGTTAGATTTATTTTATTCCATCAATTTAAAAGTAAATTGTATTCATTTGAAGTATTTGAATTTTATGTACACATTTATTTGCTTTTATTACATTGTAGTGTGTATTTTTCTGAAAGATTCACTTCAAGGGAATGTTTTTTTTTTTTAATTTGTTTGGCAGCACTTCAATATCCCAGGATTTTTTGTTAGTGAAATAAAGATGCATTTTAGCTTATTACAATTGATCGATATCTTCTCATCTTCATCTTGTAAGAAATAACTAAATCATTAGGTAAACATGGCTGAAAAACTAGAGATGGGCAAAAGGGTCCCAACTATCTAGCAAACTTTTTCACAATTTTTTATATTTATTTAACGCTATTTAACTACAGTATTTTGCTAAGCCTTACAGGGCTAAAACAAATGACAGAGACAATAGCCTTAGATGCTTCAAGAAATGGTCAAATTTTGCACGACCGAGACACCAAGACCGTAAATGTTTGTTGAGAGAGCGAGAAAGAGAGTTCTATTTAGAACCCATTGATTTATATACCTGCACGTAGAGTTACTTACTCTCCTCTCTGTTTTCTCTCAACCTTCAGTATTTCACCTTTTTTTGACAAAAAAAGTTAGTGAAAAAAATGGGCCAATTATTTAAGCAAATATTTCACACATCTTCGTTAAGAAATCTAAAAGAGTGAAACAGTGTTGCATTATTTACCGCTTTTTATGCCCTTGAGACGTAGCTAGAACATCGTGGGCTCTGGCCCTCCAGAGGTCCTATGACGTAATACAGTAGCTATGCCATGAAATTCCTGTTCGTTTTTCATGGGGAGATCGCATTCTGAGACAATGAAGTGGAACAGAAAGAGGAGGACTCCTCCCCTTCTGTTCCGTCAACAGTGACGCGGTCACTGGATCACGAGTGCCAGAGGGTTAGAAGAAAGGGTTTTAAACAAAGAAGGAACAGCTTTGGTTTTGTATTGTCTCATGCGCCACTTGCATCAAATTTAACATGGTATGTCAGTTTGACAATAGAAGGACATGCCAAACAAGTAGGATTGAAATTGTTTAACATTCATTTCAGAGTTGACATCATACTTGGTGATTGCATGCAGATGTTCACTATTTGTTATCTTCCCAGACAGGGATACTAAGAAAATGTCTGGAAATGTATGATTGAGAAATATACAAATGACATCACAAATAAACATATTTCTGTTTCTCCCAGTTCCTGCTCCAGATGTTTGACATTGTATGTACCGTCACCTGGACAAGTCGGGATAGATGCTGTGATCTTCCCGCGATAGTAGGTTCAAAACAAGAAATTATTGTTGCTCTCTGTGTTCAGTTAGTTTTTTGGTACATGCTAATTAACCATTACTGGTCTTGAAAAGCCTCTCTACAATCACTAGTCAATCTCCTCAATTAATTCCTAATACAGTATTTTAAATGAGATATTAAAAAACAATGATCAGAAGTAAGATGGGTTAAGTTGGGAGTTATTGATTTTTTTTTATCTACAAAGCTCAACTTCTAAATGAAAGAACAATGGATTTCTTTTAAAAACCATCTCTACATTTCTGTTGCTGGAAGGCACCTAATGGCCGATTGAAGTCACTGCTCTGTAAATATGGCCCTCAATCTCCAGGTTGACAGGGGAGCTGTCACTTAAACTTCTTAGTGTCCCTTACAAACAATATTCTTGTATACATAAGATGAGGAATGTTGAAATACATTTAATTGCATACACTCCATAGTGCAGCAAAGTGATATATCTTCAATGCATTTCGCTGAATTCGCTGACTGATACTGATATCTGTTTGACTGCAATTCAGTTGCAACATCCAATGATAATGATAAAATCAGTTGTTTTTGCTAAATTGCGCAATGTACTTTGATAAATCATTTCAACATTTCACAAGGCAAAAATGTCACACAGTGACACTTGAAAAATACGCCCCAGATTATTTTGTTGTAACATTTTGCCAAAGCATTCTAGATATTAAAGCTTTTCTTTATAAATCATTGGCAAATGTTTACTGTGTTTTTGTCATCTTTATGATTGCACAAATATTTCCCTACTTAGTACAGGAGGAAATGTAAACTAGTGGCCAATCTGAACGTCATTAATTTAAAAACCTTCCACCGAGACAAAGGCTTTTGCAAATATCAAATGACTTTAGAAAGCAGTTAAGATATACAAACAGCTTCAGCAGCAAATAGTTTTTTTGGCAGTTTGCAAATGATGAAAAAAAGTTTACTCAGAGAAGCTCTCCAGACTCCAAACACTATGTGGCATCTCATACATATTACTGGACAGCAATCTAGTGTTAAGTCAAGTATCAACAAGAGTTTATCTTGTGTCAGCAAGGGTAATTAATACTCAATGCCATTATTGTTCAATAGAGAAGCACTTTTTTTTACACATCATGTAATGTACACTGTATGAAGTAACAGTACTCAGAGGATAATAACTAGAAATATAAAATAGTAAGAGACAGTAGGAATATAGTTGCTGGAACTGGAAATAAATGAGTAAACCTTACAGTATGTGCTCAAGTATGTTTAATTGAAAAAAAAAAATGAAACAGAAAACAATGTAACTGTTTGGTATGTTTGTTTTTAGAGAGATGAAGCAAAATGCCCAGCTTTGCCGCATGCGTGTACATGTGAACAAGACAGCGTGGGAGCACCAGGACCCCCAGGCCCTTCTGTAAGACTGCTTTTTGGCAGAAAGCATCAAACCGTTGTGCACTTTTTTCTTTATTGTTTATACAGTATGTACTTATTTATGTACCTCATGCGAAACAAGTTGTTCCCCCGGAGCCGAACTACAGCATTCCAAGCTAAAGGGTCCACCAAGTTCCTGAGATATAACATTTTGAAATTCACGCACTAGACTTCTTTTTCGGCAGAATCAATATGGTCACTGGGGTCAGCCAAGTTGTAGCCAATAGAATTCTGTGACATCATTGGGAGATGGCATTCCAGCTTCTAATTGGGTGACTGCAGCGATCATATAAATGTATGGGAGTCAAGGCATGCTAAATCTTGCCTTACTGGCAAAAGTAAAACATTTAATATTTACTGTAAGCAATTGCGGCAGTTCCCAGAGCTTTTGGTGGGGATGGATGGCTGCTTTAAGATTTGGTGCAATGACTTACAGTATGTTGTATGCTATTGTCCCTCCCAGGTGACACCAATAATGTAACTACTTTCATCAAAATTCATACCGTGCCCCACTTCCAGTTAAAGAGGTGGATATTTACCTAATATAATCATTTAATGGAGCAAGTTTTTTTGCATGAGGAGATTAATAGTATCAGCCTAATTCCGTGACATTATGAATTATGAATGCAATACTTACCATTTTCCTCTCTATTCTTCTTTAAAAAAATGCACAAACCATCACAAGGGTAAAGTGCTGGGATCCCCTTTAGGAAACTAATCAAATATCTCATGCCAATGGAATAAGATTTGCAGTAGTAATGAAACACTTATGTAAAGTATTCCACATGGCTTTATGCCAAACATTTTCCATTTAATATGGAAGAAAAATGCATTACTTAATCCTTTTAGAGCTGAATGTTTGTAAGACGCTAATTCAAATGTATCACAATGCACTTATTCCACCTTTTTAGGGTGTCCCTGGAAGCAAAGGTCCTAGAGGTGAAAGGGGTGTAGATGGACCAGTTGTAAGTACCTGTTTATCTCTAATGTATATCTTCATGGTAACAATAAGATTGCATTAAGTTTTATTACATTTGGATGAAACTTACAACCCAGTAAGCAATCAAGTAAGCAAAGGCTAGTTTATATAATTTTTTTTGCTGTAGCCACATTTGTTGTCTGAGTTTTTTTTAATGTGGGCATTTATAACATTATTCTGCATGATCAAGAAATTGATACAATGAAAAGTCAACTAGAAAACACATAGAAATCTAAAATTCAGTAATACAATTACTATCAGATTAGCAATTTGAAAAGTATTGTGGTGGTATGGGTTAAGTTCTTAACTACATGATTATCTATGTTTAGGTGGTTTAGTGGTTCCAAAAAGAAGCTTCCTGATTTCTGAATTATATCTTTGCACTAAACATTGATACCTACATTAATTATATTGCAATGCTATTTTGCCAAAATGTTAATGACAATACATGGTATTGCAGTTAGAAATACAAACATATAGTTATATGCCTGGATTATTTAATGAAATAGAAAAATGATTTAAATACAGATAAATTAAAGGAGTAGAACAAAATAATGTATCTGCCTGTACAGTAGTATAGAAGCAATGTGTTTTATAATCGTTCATGAAGCATCTCCAAGCTGAGCCATATGTATCTTCCTAAAGCTTAAACTTATTGGTATGCCCTGCTGTAACACTGCAACCACTCTTCTTTGTTGCAGCACAAACATACAGAACCAAAATAATGTGGCTGTTGATGCCTTGCATGTTCCCTCCTAAATGCTCTGTATGAGACTTACTCACATTACTGGCTTTCAGTTCTCTCTAGATCTAAAATGAGTCGAGCAGACTTTCCCCATGAATTATCTCTACAGACCTGAGCACTGGAGTTGTTCTTCAGGCACAAAGGCAACCCAACACCACACTGATTAATCCCACTGCTAACACCAACTTTACCTATATTCTGGGCTGTGTTGTACAGTAGATGCAGAAATCGGACACATTCTTTGTTTGTAGTTTGAGTTCTGTAAATATGTTTGTGCTACAATAATGTCTGATCGGAACAGGGGTTCATTTTAAGCCTCGGCCTGTGTGGTGTCTGCATCTACAATACACTCCTGTTACACCTGCCATTGGGCATTTAAGACTTATTTAATGAGAGTTTGCTTCAGAGCTTATTGAATAAGCCCCTTAGTTCTTATTGAAGCACAAAAGATAATTATTTATTTGCTTTTATTTTACTGCTGCTTTGCTGGAGGATTGAGCAGAGAAGGTGAGCATATATGTGAGATTAGAGGGCTTCGAAAGAAAATAGTAGGGGCATGATTTTGTATTAGGTCTTTATATGGAGGTATGTGTGATATTGGCTTGTGTGCTCAGATCCACAAAGCTTGGTTAAGTAATATAATGTGACGTTAACCTAACTTATGTAACATAAATCCGTACCTTGCATCTTCAAAGGACAATAACGCAACAATAAGCCTTCTTTTCTCCCATAAACTTACTGTTACGGAAATGGACATTACTGATAATAATATTCAAATGAGACGTTTCTCTAACGTATCCACAAAAGTCCATTAAAGTTAATGCAAGGACTTAACATTAGGTTATAGTAAGAGGCTAAGATAAGAGAAATAAACATCTCCTCACCTGGCCCCTACAGTATGTCAGAAATTATTCTCATATGTTTTTTTACTAATCCCTGCTTTCCATCCGGCATATAATAAATGTAAACTATAAATTATTACAATCACTAAGACTGTCTTAAGTTACAGCACTTTATCTTGTGATCCGGCAGCTGCTGACAATGTACGTTAATTAATTTGACATTAAGTTGTTGATAAAATACCAATAATTTATTTTTTTTAAATGAACTTGCCGGGTGATCTTGATAATTCACTGCTAAACTGGTAAGCTTTTAAAAAAGATAAAAAGACCTAATTTATTCAAGAATACTATTCAAAAATGTGTGGACGTATGATTCCATGTTGCACACACAAAAAAATATTGTATTATTTGTTGCTTGAAGGGACCCCTTGGTCAGCGAGGTGAAGAAGGCCCCTCTGGTCAACAAGGGCCACCAGGACCTCAAGGACCTAATGGACTCTCTATTCCCGGAGAACCAGTAAGTACAAGTTCACTTTGTTTCAAAATAGAACAAATTATAAGTTTTTAAGGAATTCTTAGATGCATCAGAAATCCACATTATTTATAGTTGGTTTGGAGATTTAAGTTTAAGCCCTGATGTATCCTGATACTGACCTATCATTAAAAGCAGACCACTTTCTTTACCTTACCATATGTTTACCACCTTTAATTGTAGAAATGAGTGCACACATTTAGAGGTTGCTTGAAGCCACTGTTTTCTTTGCAGGGCACATGGCTTAATTTACATTGTCTCATTCACATAACTCCTTCTGCTATTAATTTAATTTGTATCCCTTTGTATAATACATCAGGTATGTACAAATACAAAATACCATGGTCAGCATGCAAATATGAGGTACAATGATATGAAATAATTGTACAATATGTAATTTGAATAACATTGTTATTGTTTGGTTAATAAAATGTGTCTTTGATCAAACCTTTCTGGGAAACATACTGGGTAGGTAGGAATTTGTTTTTCCTGAATCTGTCTCAGCATCTCCCCTGCTGAAATCACTCTCCTGGCTTCCTATCAAATCCCGCATCTCGCACTCAATTTTCCTCCTCACTTATAAAGCTTTACACTCTTCTGCTCCTCCTTACATCTCAGCCCTAATTTCTCGATGCACCATCCCGACTCTTGCGTTTCGCTCAAGGATATCTTCTCTCTACCCCCTTTGTATCTAAAGTCCTCTCCTGCCTTAAACCTTTCTCACTGACTGCTCCACACCTCTGGAATGCCCTTCCCCTCAATATCTGACTAGCACCCTCCCTACCCACCTTTAAGACCCACCTGCTTAACAAAGCATATTAGTAGCTTTGTGGCTAATACTATAGACCTGAATTAGATTGTAAGCTCTTCGGAGCAGGGACTCCTCTTCCTAAATGTTAATTTGTATGTCTGAAGCACTTATTCCCATGTTCTGTTATTTGTATTTTTGGTTATTTATATGATTGTCACGTGTATTACTACTGTGAAGCTCTATGTATATTATGGCGCTATATAAAGACATACATACATACATACATACATACATACATACATACATACATACATACATACATACAAACAATTTGCTAGTAAATGTAACTTTCTTCTATATGCAGGGTCGTCAAGGAACAAAAGGTGATCCCGGTGAGCCAGGATTACCAGGAAGGATGGTATGCATTCTCTCTTCCCTACCTGTAATTTTTTCTTGAATGCAATTATTTGGAAAGTATTTAAATATAAAAGATTGAAAAAAATGAATTACATATCATTACAAAGTCATTACGTTTCTCTTTGAATAGACAAGATACAGCTAGTTTGGTCGACCGGTTTCTACTAGACCTTGAAACTGACTAAATTGGGCGAAGCATTAAATGCACATATTTTCAGTATGATTAAGTAAAATGGTTATTTCTTTTCAGGGAACTCCTGGAGTTACTGGACCACCAGGTCCTATGGGACCACCAGGGTCAAGGGTAAGTTTATTAAATACACAAGTAATTTATTGCCATGTTTGTTAAGAAGATGTGCAAAAATGTAAATAGTTTCCAATTTTCTATGACTATATACTGTAGTTATCAATCTTTGCATGTATCTTGGAATTTTCTATTTTGAAATACAGTACAGTGTGTATTTCCATATTGTAAACTGTGTGTTTTTTTTTTAAATTTATTTTGTTATCCTAGTGTTAAACTTTCCTCGGAACATTAAAGTTGTAAACATTGAACCCTAAGGTTGCATGCTGTAGCACAATGCAATAGGACATATGCTAATTACCAATGTTTTCTTTAAACGTTTATTTATAACACCCCAGACAATGTCCCACTAAATAAGAAAGTACCCAGTAGAGAAATATGAATGTGTCCAAAAGGGATTCAAGAACAATTTCAATATCGTTTTTGTCAATTTTGCCATGGTGAAAACTTTAACACGGTAGCATAAATTACTGCAGAAAAAAAAGCTACATTCGCGTGGTTTGCGAACTCCAGTTGTGTAGATCGCTACGTTGCATGCAGGTTTGCTTTTAGCTGGGTACCTAATGTTAATAGCATGTAATTCTTCTATGAATTAATAATGAATACATACGTTATAATCTCTGCAATGCTTTTTGAGTATAATGCATAGTGACAATTCCGATAAAGTATAATCCTGGTTATCAGACTAATGTTAGGATTTAGAAGTTATATTTTTGTAGATGTTAAATGTTTTAAAATAATATTATGATATTATAGAATTTGATTCTTGTCATGGTAATAAACTAACTATGAACACAAATATTACAACTGTATGTTTTAACTACTGTAACTTCACAAAAAAGCTTTTAGGGTCTGATCCACTGTCCTACTTTAATGAACAGACCCTTTAAACTTTGTGGCTGCATACCAATATTGCAGGTCATTCAAATTTGTACTACATAAATGTACTCAAGTGAAGTGTATCTATACTGGTGCAATAACATATGCATTTAGTGTTTCTAAACAATTTTCAATAATGTGGCCACTGCAGTCAAGGACTTTGTTTAATGAAAGGCAAAGTAGCACTTTTGAATCAGATTATTCAAGCGCTGATGCGGGGTACTGCACCAGATCTGGTGTTAACTGTCATTTACTTGAAAGGTATTTAACACCAGATTTCGTGCAATACACTGCATCGATGCTTGATGAATCTGCCTCATCCTGTGTTACTTCCCTATGCACTTTAACGTGGATCCCTTTGAATTTATGCCTGCTGTTTCACATAGCTTCAAAAGCAAAGCCTGGTCAAATATACACGCTTTCTCCTCGACAGCTAAAACACGAATGCATGCCGCCGTTCTCTCCCGTATTAATTACTGCAACATTATTTTATCTAGCCTCCCTGTCTCACTCTTCTCTCCCTTACAATCTATTAAAAATGCTGCTGCTCGATTAATCAGAGAGAAATAGTCCAAGTTAGGAATATGGTGCTCCACAGAGGATAAGAGACATATGTTGATTTTTCATATATATCTAAAGAAGCTATAATGAGTCTCTTATTAAATGACCTATAGAAAATTGATGATATGGCTTGTGTCTGGAAGATAGAACCTTGACAAAGCGCCTTGGCACGAAATGCATAGGTGGTTCTTTTTTGTACCTCCATTTTTTGCATATGACCAAATAAATATATTTTGATGGAAGTCACCCTCTCTGTTCTTCATTGTTGATGGTGCACCGCATTTCTCTATTTTTTCTTCATCATTCCTGCTCAATTAATCTCCTGCTCTTCTTGACTCGTATCTCATCCTGACCTCCTGAAATCTCTCTGCTGGCTTCTTAGTAGTTTTTGTATAAGCTGTGACATTCTTCAAATTTCTTTTAAGCCGCTACACTGGAATTTTTACAAACGGGAGAGGGGTTGGTCCTCCCCCCTCCCCCCCCCCCCCCCACACACACACAAATTCAAAGCCTAAAATGAGAGCGAGAGAGGGAAAGTGCTAATTTGGATATGCAAAGTATAATAAAATGATCCAAATTATTTGGGATTCCTACCCTATATCACAGATATCTCAGCTCTGTTTAGGTTTGTTCACAGGTATCTTTTTATGTGCTGTATAAAGGGGAGTTTGGGATCTAATATAAGTCACTTGGCATTTTACAAAATACTCCTCTTCACCTGCATATTTCTCTGATCTCTTATTACACACCTACGCGCCTATTACGCTTCACTTAGCACCTCTGCAGTTCCACTGCAGCATTGCTGTGCGATTATAGGGTAGAGCAGGGTTAGGAGACCTGTCTGAGAAATGGAATTGTGCTCTTTACCATTACTGTTCTCTGTATGGGGCAGAGTTTGTGTCACCTTTTTACTCAGCACAACTTGTTTGTGTAACTACTAATGCCTACTAATGCTAAAGCTTAAATCCATCTACTTAAAACTGAAAAACATGTGTTTGTATATACAGTATGAATGAATAGCACAACATACTGTAATTATTTCTAGAGTTAAACCTTCAGCTTTAAACAAATAACTTGCAAGCAGCTCAGGGCACAAGCTGGAAAACGCTCTCATTGGCCAAAATGTCTTTCTTGTAATCCATCCTTCTAATAAATGATCCAGGGGAAACTCCTCAGAACTTTTTTTCTGCCACAGACCTTGGTTTCCATTTCAATTGTTTAGTTGATCCACAAAACACAGGATCAAATACATGACTGAATTTGGGAAAATAACAAAGCTCGAGATCCTCAAAGAGTATATTTCAAGAATGTTGCAGTTTTAACATCAAAGACATTCAAGAGGAAAAGAGAAGTGTAATTGACGAGCAGAACCCAAACTATTTGGTTTAGATTATGTATTCAACCCTTTCACTGCCATCTGCTGCTGACTCCCTTGGCAGTAAACGTTTGAAAGCTGTTAACGGACAATGATATGTGTTACTCGTGGATATTTTCACAATTTTAGATTCGTCATTCAAAACTGTGAACCTTGATGATGAAATCATTTTGCGCATTTGAAAATGCATTGTCTTCTGGAATGACACCAATAACATTGCATCCCCATCTCTCTGTTTTCATCCCTTAATCGCTCTGCTCATCCTTAAACTTTGTTTTTCCATAACACCCATGTCTCGGGATCTCCATTTCTATCCTTCTCTTATGTAAATTTATTCCATCTATGCTTTTAAATTTCTCTGGCTCACACTTTTATTTATGTAACTGAGTCTGTATTTGGCTGCCTGCCATTTGTTTCTATCTGCTCTATCCAAACGGTATCTCTGATCCCCATTCCCCTGTCATATAATATGTATATTTCCATCACTGCTCTTCATCTATTTTTCCACTCACCTTCTTAAATGTACATATCTTTCATTCATTCCCTCATATTTATGTATTTGTATGGCTTAAAGTAGTAGGTCTAACTGTATTCCGAATTCCATATTCTTGTTTGTCTGTATCAATACCCACCATTTGCCAACAGCTATGTCTGCGATTGTAGCTACTGTAGTTTCTCTTAGCTTCTGGCCTATACCTGGGTGCTGCCTCATATAATTGGCCTACAAAAGAAAAGTGACCCATTGACATTTGTAATTTTTATTTTTGGCTCTTTAGTCTTCCCTGGTATGTTGTTATACACACACAGTTAGGTCCGGAAATAATTGGACACTGACACAATTTTCCTAATTTTGGCTCCGTACGCCACCACAATGGATTTGAAATGAAACAACCGAGATGCAATAGAAGTGCAGACTTTCAGCTTTAATTCAAGGGGTTGAACAAAAATATCGTATGAAACATTTAGGAATTGCAACAATTTTCATACACACTCCCCTTATTTCAGGGGCTCAAATGTAATTGGACAAGTTAACACAATCATAAATAAAATGTTCATTTTTAATACTTTGTCGAGAATCCTTTGCAAGCAATGACTGCTTGACGTCTGGAACGCATGGACATCACCAAACGCTGGGTTTCCTCCTTTGTGATGCTTTGCCAGGCCTTTACTGCAGCTGTCTTCAGCTGTTGTTTGTTCGTGGGTCTTTCTGCCTTAAGTTTTGTCTTCAACAAGTGAAATGCATGCTCGATCGGGTTGAGATCAGGTGATTGACTCGGCCACTGCAGAATATTCCACTTGTTTGCCTTAAAAAAACTCCTAGGTTGCTTTCGCAGTATGTTTTGGGTCATTCTCCATCTGTAAAGTGAAGCGCCGTCCAATCAACTTCGCTGAATTTGGCTGAATCTGCAATATATCCCTATACACTTCAGAATTCATCCGGCTGCTTCTGTCTTCTGCCACATCATCAATAAACACTAGTGACCCAGTGCCATTGTAAGCCATGCATGCCCATGCCATCATACCGCCTCCACCGTGTTTTACAGATGATGTGGTATGCTTCGGATCATGAGCCGTTCCAAGCCTTCTCCATACTTTTTTCATCCCATCATTCTAGTACAGGTTGATCTTAGTTTCATCTGTCCAAAGAATGCTGTTCCAGAACTGGGCTGGCTTTTTTTAGATATTGTTTGGCAAAGTCTAATCTGGCCTTTCTATTCTTGAGGCTTATGAATGTTTGCACCTTGTGGTGAACCCTCTGTATTTGCTCTTGTGAAGTCTTCTCTTTATGGTAGACTTGGATAATGATGTGCCTACCTCCTGGAGAGTGTTCTTCACTTGGCTGGATGTTGTGAAGGGGTTTTTCTTTACCATGGAAAGGATCCTACGATCATCCACCACTGTTGTCTTCCGTGGACGTCCAGACCTTTTTGTGTTGCAGAGCTCACCAGTGCGTTCTTTTTTTTTCAGAATGTACCAAACTGTTGATTTGGCCACTCCTAATGTTCCTGCTATCTTACTGATGGATTTTCTTTTTGTTTTGAAGCCTAAGATGCCCTGTTTCACTTACATTGAGAGCTCCATTGACTGCATGTTTTGGGTTCACAGCAACAGCTTCCAAATGCGAATGCCACACCTGGAATCAACTCTAGACCCTACCTGCTTAATTGATGATGAAATAACAAAGGAATAGCCCACACCAGTCCATGAAATAGCTTTTGAGTCAATTGTCCAATTACTTTTGGTCCCTTGAAAAAGAGGGGGCTACATATTAAAGAGATGTAATTCCTAAACCCTTCCTCCAATTTGGATGTGAATACCCTCAAATTAAAGCGGATAGACTGCACTTTAAGCCATATTCATTATTTAACTGTAACTTTAATTTATTTTGGCACACAGCAAAATAACAAAACTTGTATCAGTGTCCAATTATTTCCGGACCTAACTGTGTGTATATATATATATATATATATATATATATATATATATATATATATATATATATATATATATAAACAAATAGTCGATACCATTCTGTGGCTAACGAAATGCTTTTATTTGTGTGAGCTTTCGAGATACACTGATCTCTTCTTCGGGGCGATGTTACATCCACAGACCGGTATCCCCTATTTGTTTTTGATTATTAAGCTCGGCTAACATGGTATAGATACCTCTACATCTATATATATATATATATATATATATATATATATATATATATATATATATATATATATATATATATATGTATAAAATAAAACCAAACAGTAAATAATTAAATAAGAATGTACAATCTATCAGCGGAAGGTGTCTAAGGTGGTAACAAAGTCCCAATTTCTTTACATCCTCAAGAGAATGTAAAAGAGCCACAATAGTGAAGTACTAAAAGGCAACTTTATACGCAGATAGAAAATTGGCTACTTACAATGTAGCCGATAAAATCAGGCAGTGTGGGTGTATGTCACCACAGAAACAGTCAGCAAGCCGATCGGCGGCTCCCTCTCTGCTTGGAATCCTCCTTCATGTGAGTTGAAACTCCTGCAGTGTGGTCTCACGTAGATCATCTGGGTTGCTGCTCCGGCAGTACGATCCCCCGATCACGTGGCTGTGACGTCACACGCCGAATATCAGGATCAGTCCGCTGTTAGTAACCAATTTTCTATCTGTGTATATAATTGCCTTTTAGTACTTAACTATTGTGGCTCTTTTTCATTCTCTTTAGGATCTAAAGAAACTGGGACTTTGTTACCACCTTGGACACCTTCCGCTGATACATTATTATTTAATTATTTACTGATCCACTGATTCGCGCCCTTTATTCATATTGTTTGGTCCTATATGTGTTAATCTTAGTGCGGTTAGGAATTTTGAGGCAGCATTTAATGGTCTTTATTTAATTGCATGTTTTGATATTGTTGTGCACCTAATTTTTATTATATATATATATTATATTATATATATTATATATTTATATAATATTTATATATATATATGTATCCGGTATATATGCATAATTTTGTTTTAAAACCAAAACCGCATTCCACAACAATAATTTTTTATAGAACCGAAAACACCAAAACATCAATGAAAGTGTCCACACTTATTAAAATACTAAAGCCATCATACATGTATGTACCTAAGAGAATCTTGCATACTGTATGTGTTATTACCTCACTTTGGTTTGCACAATCAGATAGCGATACTATATTTATTGCCTTTGCTAATCCAATATAATGTAATACTTTGGTATGCGTTCTGGTTCCTTTGGCAGTGAAGGGTATTAATAGATAACAGAATTACACCCTCAGTTGCATCACTAACACATTCCTTCGTCTATAAAATGATGGGTCGTTTATTGTTTTATTTGGGAAGGGGATTGTAAGAATTATACAAGGCAAGTTTTGTTTGGATAACATCAAAGGAAAAAGCTGGAGCAGCTATATTACAACAGAATGAACGTAAACACATGATATTGTTTTATTAGACATGCTGTAAATTAATCCTTCTTTTGGCCTCATATGATGATTTAAAATCCAGTATTTAACCTTAAATATTAGTTTGGCACACAGAGATTAAAGAACAACCACAATAAAGTGTGAACAAGTAAAGAATATAATCCCATTGTTGCTCCCGTGCCAACATTGAAGAAGAATCCATACAGAGAAACGTATAATTCAAAGAGTTATTCAGCACTGACTGTATTCTGTATATGTTGTGCATTCATTTCTAAACATGACTGCAAAATACAAAGGCCTTTCCTGGTTTATAATCTATAGCATGACATGTATGTCTTTCAAGTGTGCACATTTTGCCAAAATCTAAGTACTGTAATCTACTAATTTCTTTAATTTTGAAATTATACTTAAAAGCATATTTTAATGTCAATTATTTAGCTCGATCATATGAATTTAGTAGTTACTATTAAACGGCATAAGGACGGCAATCTACATAGTGAGGTGTTCAGAATTGGACAAATTATTTTGTTAAAGATACTTTAACGGTTTAAAACAGGAATAGATGAGCGCTAGTACACATGGTTTTACATCCTGCTGAAAATACTTACTCCAGTAGCTTAGTCACCAAATCCTGGAATAAAAGACAGTACTTAAAGTACCATAACAAGTATTGGGCTGCGGCCCGCCAGGGAGCTGGCGCTCATGCGCGGTGACGTCACGCTACCTGCTCGGCCGAGCGATTCATGGCTGGCTACGTCCGCGCGCAGCAGGGCATCGGGGGGCGCCGCCAAGACGTCATGGAGCTGGTTCGCCCTAATTGGGCGAACCGCTCACGTGACGCGCGAGTGGCAGATTCAAATTTGCTTGCTTGGCAAGCAGGTAAGTGCCGCACATGCTCAGGTGCTTGCTCACGCTGGCCACACACATTGCCGCAATGTATTTAATCACGGCCAGCGTGAACGCGCCCGCCCGCTCAGCGCCACCTTGGACAAGGCCTTAGAATGATGTTGGAGAACAAAAGGGGCATAGCTTTGTAGACAGTGTATTTAAAGGGTTATTGTATAACAGAAAATAAGAGGGCAATTGATTTTTTGTTTAACAGATTAAGTGTTAGGTTTAATAAGGAAAGACAAGGAAAATGTAGTGTTATCCCATAGCCACTTGAACATCACACTTTGACCACTGTAAAGAGGACAGCTTCAATTAGTACTGGTTTTCCAATTGGTATAAGATATTTTAAAGGCTGTTCAGTCTTCCCAATTAAGGTACACCTATTACATCATATTTGTTAATTTGTTGTCAAACTCCAAGTAAATGATTAATTGGACTATCTTTCGTGTTTGTACAGGGTTTCACAGGAAAAGATGGTGCTGTAGGACCTAGAGGCCCACCTGGACCAATGGTAAATTATATTATCCCTAACTTGAGTTAAACTATTATTATGCAGCCTATTATTAGCTTATTCTAACCGCATGCCTTTCACATTGTACAGTGGCAGCTGAACAACAGTAGATTGTGGAGTAAAAGTATTTGCTACTCTAAGAAATATGATCAAGTAGAAACATATTTTTCAGAGTTTATTCATGTGGAAATAGTCCTGCAATTTAGTTTGCAAACACCTGATACCATTCCCAGTGGTAGCATTCATTCATTGCTTTCTTTTGTCTTGCAGGGATCCCCAGGATCTCAAGGAGTGCCAGGTCCCAGTGGAAAACCAGGAAAGCAAGGAGATAATGGATTACCAGTAAGACAATTTCTCTTTTTTTGCTGAGGACATTTGACAGCTAAACAATCATCCTTACAGTAATTACCACACTTGGTTCATGCTCTATACAGTATGTAGCTAAACCTCTGATCTGGTTGTAGGCATTTGCAATACATCTTTTTAACAGTTGCAATAGTTTGTTTTTTGGAAATTGTGGTTAATCATTTTCCATTTGAACAACCAAGTGTATCTGCCAAGACATATATTTCTACACTGTACAAACACGAAGAACTAAATCAGCACATTTCCAGGAAGTGTTACTTTGAGATTCAAGAGTACATGCTACTTCAGATCTTAAAATCGTATAACGTTTAGCACACAGTGATACTTGATAATACGGACAAAGAAGTGTGTCTTGGGCTGTGATATCCAGGATAACAACTGCAGCTTCATAGCTCCAGTAATGAAATGTGTAGACAATGCCTACAGAAGAGGGGAGGATATTTTCTGGTTATTGAGTAAAACACATAAAATCATTATTTCTGCAAATAATGGTCACAAAGTACTGAAGAAAAGTTATGCTGGTAATATTCAATTAGAAATACTATGATTACATATAATTATTCTTGTTATATACAGTATGTATTCTTTTTACATACAGTTTGGAAACAGTTCAACTGTCTCTAGAGTAAGGAACCATGCAGGTGAATGAAGTGCATTAAAATAAGACCCTCCGGCACTGACAGGGTTAAACTATGTGTACACTGTTGTAAAAAAAAATAAAGGTTTTTGCTATTGGCTTTTCCATACAGCCACATAGAATGTATGCGTTACTTTGAAAATAAAGAAATAATTCTTGCTTCTTGGAACTTTCAATAAAATGTTAGCACAAATGGAAACCTTTTGACAAAGTGATTAGTGCATCATTGGATGGCAAGATTGCTCCATAATACTTTTCTGTAGACCTATTGTTTCAATCACCTCACTGCATTAAAAGACTGAATAATACTGGCACATCAGGACAAAGGGCTGCAGGAAAAGTTGTTTGCAAATGTTGCTTTGTTTGATTCAAAGTTGATTAGTGTAGCTAAAAGTAACAGTTAAATAACAGTTTTTTAATTGTTTTTTTCTGGCACTATTAATGATCATCAGAAGACATATTTCATTAGAGCAGCTTCCTCTACCTTTTAATTTATTTAACATAATCTGTTTGTTGGCTCCCCCACAGCTGAACTGTGCTTTTTTTATCTTCACACCTTGCTCGGTCCCTGAGATATTGACCTTTTTATGTGCCAATGTATCTCGTCCCTTTTGGGAAATCAATATGACTGCCACAGACCAATAAGAAGCTGCTATCTCATCAGTGAATTAAATGGCAGCTTTCTACCAGCAGCCATCTTTGAACTAACTTTCATTTTGCCTGCACATAAAAAGGTGACTATCTTGGGAATTGGGGAGGGTCCGTGGAGATAGGAACAGTGCGGATTGGCTTCCGAGGACCTCCCAATTCTGATTCTGTTAAAAAATTAAATTCTAAGTATGGGGAGATTGTTGTTTTAACATTCTTCCTACAATTCCAAGACATGTTGCTGAGTTATTGCCATGTTTTGATGACAACGATTTTATGCTGCTGCTGATGATGATGATAAAGTCAACAAATACCTGATATTTCTAATGTAATAAATTGCCATTTCTCACACTATGTGGGGCAGGGCATACGCACTGTTGTGAGTCATTGTTTATTTTAGTGTACATAGACCCTCCAATATTTTGCACAAACCACAATGGTAAATATTTATACTGTAAGTACTTTGAAGCAATTCTTATTGAAGTCCCCTAACCTATGTAGCTCACAACATACATAAACATGATGTTTAATAGGTCCAAGGGATCTTAGAGGACCCAAAAACATGTAGTGTACCTGCTAAATAGGTACAGGTGGTGGGCATGGTGTATATATCCAAAAGTATCTGCGTTATTTTAATTGTCTCTGATAGACACAAATCCATGACATGATATTACTGTTAAGAAATGATATCTTTGGATTGAAAGTCCTATGCATTAAATAGTTGATTCTCTAGGAGTACATTCAATTGTTTTACTCATTCATTCTAGAGATGGTACCCAAACTGAAAACACAGCATACAATAATGAGATCTTTAGTAACTAAAGAAACAAACGTCCGCAGCACTCAAAAAGCAACTGGACTCAGCATGGAGCCCAAGGAGATTGTTAAAATGCCAGTACTTAAAAAAATTATGATTTTAATTATACAAGCATAAATAATTGTATGACTACAATGAGTGGATAGTATAAAGGAACATACAAATCCATAACTTCAATTGCAACTGCTGTGTGTTTGAAAACAAGTGAAGAGAGTACATAAACCCGTCAAAATACTTATCCACCACTGCAATCAAATGTTGGATACAGTGGGCGATAAGTATTTGGGCGCTTTATGAACATTATAATATTTTAATTACAGAAGAAACTGAGAATAGTGTTGTATTTGGGTATCTGCAGGACTTTAGATGATATAATAGAGGTGTTGGCTGTTCGAATGAACATGTGTAGGACATAATGCGTATGTTCAGATGGATGCCAACTGTGTTTGCATGCATGGTTGATAAGAGGAGTCTTTTTAATAGCCAGGGTTAACTTACTCAAGCTTTAGGTCCACATAAAAGCGTCTTTCAAAGGAAACTCCACTGATTGTCAATAAATTCCACTTAGAAATATCTTGAATGTTTAGTATGTTTATTGTATAAAATCTATTCTGAAATTGAAATACATCTTAAAATAAATATATGTGCAATTTAATTAGAAAAGGTTAGCAAAAGTATTCCTCTAGTGCAGCTCACTGGGAATGGAGATTTTATGACTGGGTTTTACAGAGACACTGAACACCAGATCTAAGCTGCGTGCACACTGATTAACAGGAACTATGCAGAAGATGTCATTCACTTCTATTGCCTTTCTTTGTTCTGACTTTATATAAATAATAGAACATCATTTCTTTATAGGGTCCAACAGGATCGAAAGGAGAAAAGGGTGAGAGGGTAAGTATGGCTGAACATTCAACCTTTTCACTGTCTGCAAGACCTGCGTCACTCCTGAAAATCTATAAGAAATAAACAGAAGTATCATAATATCTTACAATATATTTAGGACTTAACTTAACATATTGTTTCTACGGTTTGATTAAGGGAGACGCTACTTCTCAGAATTTGATGAGATCAGTGGCAAGACAAGTTTGTGAGCAGATGATAAATGGTAAGTTGGCACTGTTTTTCTGTATAAATGTTTGTCATTTAAACAAATTATTTAAAAAAAAAAAATACAAATTAACTTTGCAATATAGGCATCAAACATTAATGCGAGTAAAAAACATTTAATTGGAATTTTTGTATATTTTTAATGTAGTTCCACTTATTATGGCCAAACGATCACATATTTTTAAAGCTGTGCCTTTTTTGTTTGACGGTATTTGCTTCTACCTTTGTGGCTCCAGAGGGTGACATGGAGTTCAACTGCGTTGTTCCTATTTCCAGACCTGCGAACTCCCAAAATTGTACCCAAGTGAGGCCCCCCTACCCGGTGTGATCAAGTAAATTGTGTCATCAAGCCACAACCCGGCATGATAACGCAATTCACGTCATCATGCCTCAGCCACCCCAATGCAGTGATGCACTTTACACCATTAGTGTGCCCCCCCCCCTTACATTTCTAAAATGCCAAAGGTCAACCCAGGCCGGATAACCCCTTTATATGGCTCCAAATATACCATCCATTGGGGACCGAAACCATGTGTCGCACTGTGGGACCGTGCAAGCTGGCACATCTGCTTTTCCAGGAACCCCAGAGGCACCAATAAAATAACCCTTATATCTTCCAGACATAAATACTTGCCTGGGAAAATTTTTGAAAGCTACATGTACTGGTCTTTATTTACATAGCACCAAAAGTGTACTCAGTGCTTCACAAAGAATACAGTACAGGGAATTATAATAATACAATAAGCGCAGCAAAATCAGACAATCGGAAAGGAAATCCCCGCCCGAAGAGCTTACAATCTAAGTGTTTACTGTATGATGGGAGACCTGCAGAGACAGCAGGTGAGGGAATAACTGCTGTAGATGGCAGTGCTTGGCCACAATGGTTGGTAGGTGTGGGACAATAGCAATTAGTGCATGCTATTGGGATGCTTGATTTGTGAGGCGAGTTTTAAGGTTAGTCAGTATTAAATCAGATAGGTTAATACCATTAGCAGGGGAAGAGGTGGCTGGGAGGCATGGGTGAGTGCAGGTGTGTATATGGCTGGATCCAGGATTAGGAGATATATCCCCAGCAGCAGGAAGGAGTAGATAGGGTGTGAATAGAGGATTTGTAGGGGTGCTTTTTATTGGCGTAAAGAAGTTGTTAGGAACTTGGTGTATAAATAATGGTGCAGTGTATGGGCACATGCATAGGTGGAGGAGAGGAGAGATGAAAAAATGTGGATAGGAGGGGAGTGGGGATGTTGGAGAGAACAGAAACATTTACAAAGGAGTGAGGAAACAGTAAACAAAAAAGCAATAGTGAGGGCATAAGGATATGCAATACTTCCCAGGTATTGGAGGATAGAAAGAGCACAAATTATCAGAGCATTTACAAAGTTCAGTTCTCACAGTTGAAGAGTTGTTGTTGTAGTGCATAGTCCAGATCTTCATCCATTCTTCACCTCCAATTCTAACCAGTATTAACTCCACAGACACTTTATATGTGACACTTAAGATGTTACTAAGATGTTACACAGCAATATGGCACAGCCAAGATAGACTGATTTAAATACTCTTAACATGTTCACTTGACTAATAATTAAAGGAGGAGCCTGCCTATTCTACCCAAATAGACATACCAAGGAGTTGTTAATTAGATTTAAGTTCTGTTGCAATGGGTGTTAAATTGATAGAAGAATTCTACTAAAACAGACATACTGTACCTGTGTGAAGAAATGAATCAGAATGTTAGTCCAGGTATTCAGTATGCATCCATGAAGATATTAAAAGATATAGAAAACATCCAGATGATAACTCCAGTATTAACTCCACAGACACTTTATATGTGACACTTAATATGTTACACAGCCCTGGTCCAAAAAATATGTATATTCTTTACGTTTAGCAATACCTTTTTATGAACCAATATGAGAAATCCATATGATTATGTCAAAGTTAGTGTACAGAAAGTTTTAAAATATTAGAGCTCTTCAAGTGTAAATAATATTGATCTGTAAAGAGCTACGTTACAGTGTATCTGGGCACTTTAGTTGTTTTCTTTGCGTGGCTCAGGCAGCCATGTTATAGTAAATAAATGTGTATGAAGTTCACACCTGTGTCCTGCTGCGTTCTCTCTAATGGGCATTCTCTAACATTGGGCACATATTGGTGTGTATTAATATTTATTGGGACTGTTATAACTAAGGTCTAATCACCAGTTTTAGAATACTTCAGCAACATGCAGATTTAGGCCATTTTACTCAGTAGGACATTTCTATCCTCTACAAAGTTGCCTTAGGATGCCTACATTGTGGTTTTGAGTGGTGTCACCCTTGTCAAACTCATTGCCGGCCACCGTGCATAGGATCGCACACTATTAACTATTGGAAACAGTGTGTATTTTATGTTCTGTAATATGTATCAGACTTATAAGATGAAATGTTAAAATCTATGAATATTTTGGATATATGACAATCTATAAAATGGTAGGGCCATATATACTCTGCAATCATCTGCTATAAGAGACCAGCAGGCTCTGGAATATAATTTACAGCCCATTCAAATCAATGGGTTATAAGCCATCTGCCAGTTTTGGAAGTTGGTTTATGGCAAAAGACTGGTTATAAAAAGATTGTAACTGGGCGCTCCTATCTACAAATAAAGTGACTAAATACACTGAAAATGAAGTGAATATACAAGTGAATTCATTGTGAACTAAAGGTGAACAAATGATATCACATGTGAATATATACGTGAATAATTCAAACAAGGTATAGAAACAAATCTCCAGAAAAATAGTGCAAGTGAAAATTTAGATAATCAAATGTAAAGCAGCTCAAGGTAAAACCCTCTGTAGACCGTTCCAAGGTCTTTGTAATTCTTATTTTTCTTCCAGATGAGGGGTGCGCAGAGTGTTCACGACATATATGAAAAATAGAATTAAAAATACATAGTGCAACCAATAAAGTGAAATGAATTCTTTTAAATAAAGTGTAAGTCTTCCACTCACATATTATTCCTTGAAATCAAAGTATGTTAGAGCCTCAATCTCTCTCTAACTGGAGCTGCAGTGATGCAAGATGTCAATGGCGATCTCCTCAAGGTAATATAGTACAATATATGTACTTTTTCTCTCCAATATAGGGGAGGAAAGGAAATTCACATAGGGTTGTATGCTCCGAATTTGTATTCAAAATCACAAGATGTAGCAATGGTAGTACACTCACATATGAACAAATGAATTGGGTATTATACGAGTGCTGAGGATTTCGCCCTGGCGCTCCGATCTCTGGCTTGCTTCTCCTTCCCTGGACCCTCCGTCACTTCCGGTGGGACTCAGCTACTGGCGGGTCTGGTGGGAGCACGTCAATGCTGTTGCCAGGACTTCTATGCACAGCTGAGACAGGATTCAACGTGTGTAGCTGATTAGCTTCTTTAGGAATCTACACCTGTCTGTCTTTGAATGAGTATATATAGGCTGTTTGCTCTGATACTTAATTACTCATGCAAGTGATCTATATTATATAACTGATCACTATTCTGTCCAAATGCTTACATATGCTGACATACCAGATGTAATTATTATCAGTTTCGTTATTTAACATAGCAACATCCCAAAAAAGCATATCTACATGCGACAAATATTGCAATCATTGTGAATACAAAATAGAATACAAAAAATACACGAGTATAACACATAAAAAGAGAAAACTAACTCTCTATAATTGATTAATATGATGCAATTATAAAACAACTTTGGATATTCATATATTTTATGTCATTATATTCTACTAATTTTCGGTATCCTCTTGTTTCTCTATATAGATATTTTCACAGTTGTTTTATAATTGCGTCATAGTAATAAATTATAGAGTTGTTTTTCTCTTTTGATGTATTATACTTGTGTATTTTTTGTATTCTATTTTGTATTCACAATGATTGCAACAATTGTCGCGTGTACAGTAGATATGTTCTTTTTGGGATCACAAAACTGATACTAATTACATCTGGTATGTCAGCATACTGTATGTAAGCATTTTTGACAGAATAGTGATCAGTTATATAATATAGATCATTTGCATGAGTAATTGAAAAATCAAAGATAATTAAGTATCAGAGCATATAGCCTATATATACTCATTCAAAGACAGACAGGTGTAGATTCCTAAAGAAGCTAATCAGCGAAACACGTAGAATCCTGTCTCAGATGTGCAGAGGAGTCCTGGCAACGGCATTGATGCGCTCCCACCAGACCCGCGAGTAGGCGAGTCATCACCGGAAGTGACAAAGGGTCCAGGGAAGGAGAGGCACACAAGAGATCGGAGCGTCACGGACGAAATCCTCAGCACTCGTACAAGGAAGAATATGTGAGTGGAAGACTTACACTTTATTTAAAATAATTCACTTCACTTTATTGGTCGCACTATGTATTTTTAATTCTATTTTTTATATATGTCGTGAACACTCTGCGCTCCCCTCATCTGGAAGAAAAAAAAGACTGGTTAGGAAATATTGACCTCCGTATCTGCATTTTTGCAACTCCAGCATATTCTTCTTTGTGTGAATACTAGACATATAACATCCAGTGGCGTAGCTAGACATGCGCAGGTCCCCGGGCAATTTTTTTTTCAGGGACCCATTAATATTAATACTGACAGCAATTTTGTTCTCCCTCCCCCATGCTCTCCATGATCCTCGCTCTCCTCATCCCTCCTCATCATCCCTCATAATCATCTCTCCACCTCCCCACCATAATCATCCTCTCCTCATCTCTACTCATCATCATCATCATCTCTCCCTCTCCTCCCCCTTCCCATTTCTCCCTCTCCTCCTCTTTCCCCCTCGTCCTCTGTCCCCTATTCCTCTTTCCCCCACCATCATCACCTCTCTTCTCCCCACCATCACGTCTCTCTCCCCCAGCATCATCACATTTCTCCCCCCCCCACCATCATCACCTTGATCTCCCCCCACCATAATCACTTCGATCTACCCCCACATCATCACCTCTCTCTCCCCCCACCAATATCACCTCTCTCTCCCCCCACCATCATCACCTTTCTCCCACACCATCATCACCTCTCTCTCCCCACCACCATCACCTCTCTCTCTGCCCACAATCATCACCTTTCTCTATCCCCACCATCACCACCTCTCTCTCCCCAACACCATCATCACCTCCTTCTCCCCCCAGCATTATCACCTCTCTCTCCCCCCACCATCATCACCTTTCTCCCCCACCATCACCTCTCTCTCCGCCCACCATCATCACCTTTCTCTCCCCCCCATCATCACCTCTCTCTCCCCCCACCATCATCACCTCTCTCTCCCCCCACCAACATCACCTCTCTCTCCCCTACCATTATCACCTCTCTCTCCCCCCACCATCATCACCTCTCTCTCCCCCCTCCAACATCACCTCTCTCTCCCCACCATTATCACCTCTCTCTCCCCCCACCATCATCACCTCTCTCCCGCCCCCCCCACCCCCCACCATCATCACATCTCTCTCCCCCTCATCCCCCATGCCTACCTGTGGGTGTTCCTGCATTAAACAGAGGATAAGCTGGCAGAGGAATCAGCAGTTGTTACACAGGCAGAGCAGGACAGCAGGGGAGGGGCGTTCTCTAATAGTCTGACCCGGAAGTCTTTCTTCCTCTGCCGGCTTATCCCCTGTTCTAACACCGGAGGCCTGCCACCGCATACCATCTCCCCCGCCTGACTGAAAAGAGCGATGGGCCGATGGCAGGAGGGTGGGGGAAAACAGGCCCCACAAGAGTGCAGGACCCCAGGCTTTGCCCAGGCTTCCACCACCAGTCTAAGTTCTTTCAAACCTAAAGCTGTCTCACATTTTAATCTGGTCTGTAACTGTTATATAGGCCTATAATATATATTATCTTTAACTGTGCATACAATGTCTTGTATATAATGTATTGTATAACCCTTTTCACTCATTGTAACTATGTATTTGTAACCATGTATTTGCCATTATAACTCTGTGCCCAGGACATACTTGAAAATGAGAGGTAACTCTCAATGTATTACTTCCTGGTAACACATTTGATAAATAAATAAATAGCTATGCCCCTACTATCACATTTGTCTATAATAGGAGCACATACATATAATGTGACAGTAGGGGGTAACCAGGCTCTCAAATAAAAGTTAAGCCCGTTTTGGTTGCCCCTGATTCGAGTATAAGG
The DNA here is from genome assembly GCF_040206685.1 of Ascaphus truei. Classification (NCBI taxonomy): domain Eukaryota; kingdom Metazoa; phylum Chordata; class Amphibia; order Anura; family Ascaphidae; genus Ascaphus; species Ascaphus truei. Next base: position 324,110,340 of record NC_134486.1, read on the forward strand.
GTTCAAAAGTGTTAGCTCTTGGACCCAGTAACACTGTACTGTTTCAATGCATCACCTGTAATTAAAGTATTTTTTGTATTTTTGAGAAAGTTCCCACGCAATGATTGGCTGCTGAGTTTCATGAATTAAACTCAGAATACTATAAAGAGCCTGTGGGCCAATGAGATTCGAGTTCTCTGGTAAAAAGAGCACGCCTGGCAAATTAAAATATTTGGTTTGGGAAGTGCTATATTACCAATAATGCATTTGCCTGTCTGGCGTTCTGGCAGCAGGGGGAATCCAAAGCGGCTGCAATGCCATGTGCTCAATATCACCGACAGGCAGTCTGGCAAGGTTATCTGGTTACCGATATATTTGAATAAAGATGTGGTCTTATTTGCCAAAGAAGTGTTATGTGTTTGCACCATTCAGAGAGAGTTAAGGGAAACTCTAGGGCTTGCACAAGTCAAGTTGTAGTGGCATGTTTGGGAGACTGAGAATTAAGCTTTTGTTGAAATCCCACATGCCGCCACTATTATACAGTAGGTGCAGCTTGTCGGTATGAGAGAGGTTTTAGACTGGAAAGAGGAGTAGAAACACATGGAATAGAAATAATCTAGGCTTGTGCACAGACAGTGAGTAGATACTATATAGCAGAATTAACCTAAAAGGCAGAGGTGTGCAGAGCTTTGAAAGAACAGAGGAGAACCTTTTAGGTGATATGGAATTTAATGTAAAGTCTGGCAAGGATTCTGAGGACAGCGACAGAGAGTATTATAATTCTAGGTGCAGCTTTTTGTATTGTTTGTAAAGAAGAGAGCTGTGAGACAAGAAGTCCAGATGACAGAAGGTCAAGACAGGAGCAAATTAGGGCATAAAAAAGAATGTTAATTGTAGAGACCTAAGGGCGATCCAAAGACATAATGTGAAGGACAAGCTGGGTCAAGTACTTTTCTTGAGAATGGGTGTGGCTATTGCATATTTGATTGGGGGGGGGGGTGGTGAGAGGAAAATGTGTCACGTGAGGTGTATTCTCTCATAGATACACTGCCCTTGCTGTTGAAGCAATACTGTGTCAGTGATGTTGATTTTTCTGTCAGATTTTGTTCAGCCTACCACTACTGTGAACTTTATCTCGCCTGATTGATGCTAGTTCCATACTGATAAGTGCCATGTATTCTACTAAGTGCAGTATTGTGTATTCTACACGATAAATATGCAGTGTAAGGTGTATTCTGCTTCTGCGCATGTAGAATTGGGTCCAGAATATCAAACAATAAGTATACACCCATTAACATTGACATGGCATTTTTCCTTTCTAGATACAGAGATATTCATATCACAACTACTGTATCTCCACCACTGCATCCATGTTTCCAGTGTATTTTTTAACTACTCATCTTATCCCAGAAGGGGACGTTGTGTATGTTGGGGTTGGATGTAGCTATGTTTTATATTAATATTTTATATAAGATGGAAACTCGCAGGACTGAATTGCACACATCATTTTTCAAAACTATTAAGTAGTAAAAGCTACTAATGGGCTTAATCAATACATTAGAAACAAAATGGGATTTATTTTCATGTATGCTGTAGGCTGTTACAATTATTGGCTAATGATTCCTTTCCATCAATACTGTAACCCATTATCTTCCAAAAAGTCTCCAATTACTAGAATTTAGAGTCGGTAAATGGCCCAACCTGTCTGCCCATTTTCCTTGTCTGTGAGTAAATCCAACTCTGTGAATCAGCATACTTTGATTATTCAGGCACCATTTTGCTAGAAGGCTGTTTAATTAATCTACCCATTATTTTGTAAAAAATGACTTCATATTCATAAAAATGAGACATTGCTGAAAATGAATCTTGTATTTCAAAGAGGCAATTTAACCAATAAATCACAAGGCCGCAACTTGTCCAGCTAATTTATTTTCAGTAATTTTTTTTAAGATACAAAACTGAACGTACTTATTTTTGGCATATTTATCCTTTATTTCTGTCTCTGTGTTTTAAGGTCAAATGAACCGATTCAATCAGATGCTGAATCAGATTCCAAATGATTACAATACAAACCGTAATCAGCCTGGACCTCCTGGCCCGGCGGGCCCTCAAGGCACCGCGGGCACAATAGGAGAGCCTGGAAGCGCAGGCAGGCCCGGATTCCCAGGGACACCTGGGGTTCAAGGACCACCTGGAGATAGAGGTTTGTGATCATAACCGCAGCTGTGCTTCATGAAGTGAAAGAAAGGAAACAAATGAAGGATAGCAAACGCAGATTAAATAGTCTTGGATTATGAAGCATGAGTAATCTCAAATCATACGGTACAATAAGCACATATCTAAAACCTAAGGTATTTGCCTAATGCAGCCATTGGTTAGTCTGTTTTAGACGACATCTGACTGTCCAGGAGCAGTATAAATGCTAAGACGCTGTAGGTTATCAGAACGACATAAAAAGCAGCTAAATGAGAACAGCAAGACAATTTGTGGCAATTTTATTTTGAAATTTAAAATAGAATCTTCTGCCAGAAAAAAAGAGTAATAAATACTTTTCTATTTAGGCTAAGCTTATGCGGTTGAAAGATATTATGGTTTAAGTCTTACGTTTCCATTTCTTGGTTACTAGGAATACCAGGAGAGAAAGGAGAGAGAGGTAATCCTGGAATTGGTTCACAAGGACCCAGAGGACTGACTGGACCTCCAGGTTGGTACATGGATCTTATTTGTTGATAAAAGTGAATCCAGCTTCTCAAACATCCTATCATTTACTTGTAGTTTTATCTGAACTCAACGCCATCGTATACCTGTCTTTAGATGAACTCATTACTAATTATAATATGAAACAATCACATAATGTGGGATATGTATCAAAGTCTCTGAGCTTCCAATTGGACTTTTTTCTTTGATAAATATGCAGTTTCAGTCCAGTTTTGCCCCAAGTTGGCAACTGGGAGACTAATACATAACCCCCAGTGTATCATAGATACGTATTGTTACATCTAAAGCTGTAAATGAAATCAGTTGTATCTTCATCTGTATAAAATATTGTATACTGCCAAACTAAACATGGTACACTTTATTATGGAAATAGATATTTATTTTTACTTCTAAAACTATAAATAATCAGATTTCCTAATGCATGTTAAAAATGTCATTGGATGGAATACAACTTTACAAATAGTATTAGACTTCAGGCTTGCAGTTCCTCTAATCTATTCCTCACTTTTATATTTACTGATTATTTGCTGATGTCTTGGCAGTAAAAACAAGCTGTCTGGCTGCTTCTGTCTTTAATTTACTAGTTAAAACATGATTTTTTCATTACAAGATCCACAAGAAGCTTGCAACAATTTTATCGTCACTTGATTCAAGCTTTACATTTTAGTTAACCATAATAGAGCCTGCTCCAAAAATAACATTACTTCATCTGCCTTTGGGCTGCAGGGTAGCAGAGTTGATGCACTTCTAAATTTTAATTGAAATTCAGTGTGCTTTCCTAGTGCAGTAGATTCCCCAGAGATCTTTATATCTTAGAAGAAGTGGAAACAAACCAAAGAATTCCTTGATGTCTGCAACTTATCCCAATCTTGCCAAATCGGGTTCTGAATGTAATAGACATTGAATAAGCAACATGTAGTAAAACTGCTGATGAATCATGGTTATAGAGACTAATTGCATTTTGGTTAATTTTGGTGGCTTCATTAACAACACACGAAGAATTCATTTTTTTCTTCTTTTTCTTCAGTACATTAGAATTTGTCTAGACAGTTTATGTGCCAGATGCATTATTAGCTTTGGTTTAAAACAATAGAAAACAATCCTCACAGTATTCTACACATTCTTTTGTCAAAATTAGGACCGCCAGGCGATTCCAGAACTGGACCACCAGGTTCCCTAGGCTCCACGGGACCTCCAGGACCTTCAGGTCGCCCGGGTAATCAAGGCATTAGAGGTCCCCCTGGTCAAGCTGGATATTGTGATGCATCGATGTGTGCAAGTATTCCTTACAATGGCCAAGGATACCCAGGTATGTCACCAACTGTGTAACAGTCATGCAGCGTTTATTACAATATTAGGTAAGCTACTACTACAGTCAGAAGCAAAGTTGCTCTTTTTAGTGCTGCTTCATAGTCATAATGTAGAATTAATTGTACAAATTGTCATTCCTTTTGAGTATTACAATGTTTATAACAATCTATACAATGTTTTGTCCATAGAACCAAAGTAAAATATAGAACCAAATATGTTGTAATAACAAACTCAACTCTCACAGTATCAGTAGCAGGACATCTTCCAACTCACTTAATGCAGACTATCCAAAGAAGATATAAGTTAATGTATCCAACTTCACCTTGCAAATGTTCATGTACATTAAAAAAAAAAATTAATCTACACAAGTGAAACATTTAGCCAATTTGTTTTTGCTTATGCAAATGTTAGCTGTCTTTATGAGCTATGCTACTAGTTTAGTGAAACTCACCGAAGTCTCCATGAAAATCGCCACATTTGATATTATACATTTTTTTGTATTCTCTCAATGTCAGTATATATTATAAGAAATGTGTTGAATGAAAAAAGTGAAGAGTTTTGACATTTCTTGAAAGGGATAGAAGAATTTGACTTTTGGGACTAGTAGAAGTAGTTAGTATCAAGGGTAAGTAAAATATTACATTCTAATGCTCTGAGAGTACCAAATTATTTGTATTTTACAAAGCTTTACAAATACATTTTGTACACTGGGAAAAACTGGAACTAAATTTATAAGAGAAACCACTTTGTTCTGATTCTCGGTCATAATTCCGTAAATTTATTTCAAGAGGAATATTCTGTATACTTATGTATGTACAGTAGGTGGAAGAAAATGTATTTTGCACCATTGACTTTTAAATACTAACATCATCTTTGACCTGTTTCAGGTTCTGGCTAACACATTTTCTAAGTCTCCAGTGCTGCTTACAGTTTGAATTCATGAAAATCCTGTTTCTGAGATGTTTGCGCACGTGCTTACTCTGAAATGATTCTTGTGGGAAATTTCACCCTGGATATGGTTAATGACCTTTGTTGGCATCATAAAAATGGGGAGACTCTTTATACTAAAACACTCGAATGAGAACAAGGACTGCGCTGTCAACTTACAAAGCCTGCATTTCTGTAATAAGAAAGTCAAGTCAAATATGAGAAACACACAGGGCCTCAGTTATACAAGAGGTCGATATAACTACTAACTACCTGAAGTAACCCTTTTAAAGAGAGAGATTTAACCTAAGGAAATAGAAATTATTTATGTAAATAATAAACTAATTGTGGCTTGTAAATGATTTGTATGAGATCATGTCCACTAAAATCAGTTAACATTATTTTACAATATGCTTCTGCAATTAAAGCCTGCTGCTTGCTGTATGCTAGAATAACCTCCATTTACACCCTATGAAATATCTGGTGCTAATGCTTGTTAAACATGTCCAAATATTGACATACGTTGTGCATTTAACTTATTTTGAGTTATATGTATCTGCAATAAGTATTGATGTATACCTATTTTTCTCTTGATTTCTTTTCTACTAAAATATTTGCATCCTTCTATTTATTTCTGTATTGCATATCAGGATGAGCAGTTCCAATTTGACGTGTAAATTACATAGACTAACAGCAATTTTGTGTAAGCATTTTCCTACGTACATCCAAATGTAACTTTTCACCACATTTTTCTATTAATATTATTTATGTGCCGTCTCACTGATTTTGAACAGGCTTATTTTCGCTAAAGTTTTAATTGTTTTTGCTAAAAGCATTGCAATTAAATGCCTTTAAAGGACGAGAACTAATTACAAAATGTTTTTTAGGTATTTGTAAGTTAACTGTAGTGACATTGATTTTATCTTCCAATGAGAGAAAACAAAGTGTTCTAAACTGATTGTATATGGAAACAAAAATAACATTCACTATGTACATGGATTCATGTCCTGAGATAACCCTCTTGTTCAATCGGACAACTATTTTCAACCAGAACCTTATCAACCTGAAAGTGGACCACACGAGCCGGAAAGTGAACCCTACGTAGTACCAATGCAGCAACAACGGCCAGATGACGAATTTGAGGACTATGACCATGAAATGCAATCGCCTGAATATGCTGAACATATGCGGTGGAAGAGATCATTACCCAAGAAAATAGTGCAATCATAAAGTATTTTGTTTTAGTATATGTGCCAATAACCTGGTTATATTTGAATATGCAGAGTAGGTGTATAGCATGATTCACCATTTCCTGCCAGGATACTGCAATCATGAAATGCACTTACAGCAATGTACACATACCATGCTTATGTGAATGCTGCAGCAAGTGTAACTAAGGTACAAACCAAATGAAACTTTCATCCTGATGCTTTCTATATGCGTGTAAATTAATTTTGCTTGCAGTGCTTTTTACAAAGTTCCAAGTGTGAATAAGTCAATATTGTGTAGCAATGTTATGTCATACAAAGCTAAAGCTACTGCAAACTTTCCAATGACTGCTTGCTTGAGCAGTGATTTCAAATATCCTCCCTTTCAAGTAATAGTTCAAGTAGTAGTTTATTTCAAGTTTGCAGTTCCAACACATTGCAACTCATGTAATACCTATTAAACCAACCAGTGCTTCTTTTCATTATTTATCCTACTACTCAAGCCTCAGTTATGCTGTACGTTATAGAGAATGTACTTCTTTTATACTATGCTTCTCTTTGAGCAACCAGAAACCTTGCAACATAGCTGAATATGCTGCATCATTTAGGTGCAGATTTATATTGTAGACACATTAACAGTTATATGTATGTCAAGATGCAGTCAATCCTGCAGAGATGGAATTGCATGTTTGTGCTGTATATTTAGTATGGACGTTTTTCAGAATATAGTGCGTATCCTAGTTCTCAAAGCAGTTTGAAATTGCCTGCAAGACTATGCAAATAGAATTGCTGTTTGAAGATTTTTAACTGCACATTGTGAATTTCACAGCCTTATATTTTTATTTATTTCTGAAACAAAGAGGCGTTTTTCAATAAAACTACTGAAAATGTATGAGTTTGTTTTCATTGTGTGACTGTGAAATTATTCAATCTATAGAATCCCGTTGCTGTTGTTTTGTCAGTTTAGTATTTGTATCTATTAGGCCATTAAAAAAAGAAATGCTTAAAGCAGCAGTCCAAGTTGCCATTTAAAAAAACATTTTTAGTTGTTTTTTTCCCCTTTGATATGTGCATCAATACAATCCACACAATGATAAGTAATTAGCTAAGTTGCTGATCGATCCGTTCACCTACGATCAATCAGCGAAGATTCGGCTCGGGTTAACTAAATGGCTGTCAGTGCAGGAGAAGAGGACCAAAGATGCAAAGTTCTATGGGGCAGATTATGTAATAGGCAGTCACCAGATACAATTGGTGCACTGCTAGAGAGAGGGCAGGGCTCAAACAGGGGTGTGCCAGAGCCTGTTTCAGAAGAGGTAAGGGATGTTATTTTTTAAATGATTGCTATAGTAACAAAACATGCTTGCTACATTTTAATACATTAAAAATGGCATTTAGAGTTTTTTTTTAAATAAATGCTACAAGTGTTTTCTCATAGTACAGAACTAATTTATTAATAAATAAACACATGTAGGATATTGCTTGGTCTACAGCTTTAACATAGGGCTATAGTTTATGTCTAAATCAGAATCTTACAATACTGTTCTGTTTAAAGATTAAAGTTCACACATTTATGGAAGACTTAACTGGATACATGAGTATGGGCTGCTCTAGAAATGTAATCCAGGATAGTTCATTTAAAATAAAACATACATGTGGTAACTAAAGCAGGATCCCAGGCTGTCTTCAATTAGTCATGATGTATGTGTGCGTACCTACAGATCTGTGCAAATGGGGACAATCCTGAGTAGACCAGGTCATTCAGTAGCTTCACGTCAAGGTTTAAATATATATAGCACCGTGTCTCAAAACAGTTGGTTTTGTTTAGCATTTTAAATGAATGCTAATGTTTTCATCCTGTGCATTCCATCAAAACCATTTTTGCATAAAAACCAGCTAAATAACTGCTGAAGTAAAGTGAGCATATGTATTGTGTTAGATGCTCACCCCCTCACTCCTCACTAACGTTAAGCAGTTCAAGTAAGGTTTAAGTGGTATTGTTAAAAATCAAAGACAGCTAAACAATTGCTGATGTAAAGTGAGCTATGTATGGTCATTGTCTGATATATACCAGTTATTGTCTGATATATACCAGTTCAAGTAATCTTTGAGTATTTTGATTGTTTCTTGAAAAAGCCTGTTTCTGATCCGGAGACCAATGTATGAATCTATGACAGACGATCACCTGGTAAAACCTATGGAAAAGTAGCATTTAATGCAAAGGGCAGTCTATACACAAGTACTTCCAGATCCACTAGAAAACCATTAAACAATCGATGTCAGATAACATCACTAACATCTGGATTACTCATGATAATGAAATGCGTTTTAGGAAGTGCCGTAGTTACAATCTGAAGACTTTGTATTTACAAAAGAGCTTTTATTTATTAAAAGCTCACCCCCTCACTCCTCACTAACGTTAAGCAGTTCAAGTAAGGTTTAAGTGGGAAAACTGGGCACCTGAATATACTGTAACCAATGACTAGCAACAATCAGGTTGATAAATGTTATTGTTGCCATTCAGTAGTTTGAGTACCATATAAAGTTTGGTTGTTGATCACAGGGTGCATTAAAATGCAGATGTAGCCAATGTTATTGCATCTGTTAACGTGTCAATGTTGCAAAATGTTTTTGTTAATTGAAGTGTTAATATGTGTTTCAATGGTGCAGCATAAAATCTTGTGTTAAATGAAGTGCCATCTTTGACACAGAACATGTTAAAGGATACAATAATTTTGACCACATCTGAACAAGAGGCTACCCTTTATGGATAATAGTGAATCTGATACCTAATATAAATATTGACATGCATCCACACCATGATATCACTGACATTAGCAATAAATGCAATGCTGGAAAGGATAAAGAATAAAATGAAGATATACTATATAACATATTTTTACTTAATTCTTTAGTTTAAGGAAAATCATCAAAAGCCCCAAAGAAACATATGTGATGTTTATGTGATGAGCCTTCATTTGGTTTGATTGGATATTGCGTTACCGGGGGATTCATGCTCATTTACACCAAAATATAGATAAATAGTTGTGAATTACAGTTAATGAGATGGGCGAAACTCTCAAAATCCGTTCTGTGGAATTTCCTGAGCTTTCCATTCAAAATCCCTTCCGTGGTGTAAAATCCATTGACGATTGTTCTAGTTTCAATCCTTGTGGACTAATCCTAATCTGCTATTGGATACAATTCGCTGGTGAATTTTAACAATCAAATCCGTGGATAACGCAATCCGCTGGTGGATGTGTCAGTGATTAAAAAATATCCAGCAAAGACGAATCGCCCTTTTTGAGACTGATTCACGGATAATCCGCCGACCACAGGAACCTGCAGAGGCGTATCCAAATCCACCCATCTCTAATAACTGTACTCCGGTAGTTTTATCAGCTGCTGCAAATTTAAACCAATTTGAATTGATAATTGCCAAGAAGTTTCTCCTGTGATCTTCCGATTTAACCTCTTGCATTACTAACAAACATAGAGGTCCTTTGTGCTCCCAAGAAGGCTGAGGATGCTTTCTAAAATACTATCATAGTTCAACAAATCTGCCCTGGTAACCCAATTTTACCTCCCAACAGAACCAGTGTAACTGACACACAGATTAATACTTCTTATACTAAGCGGCTTATTCTGTAAAGAGGGATAAGCGCAGATGACAAGCTATTGCAGAAAAGCCCCATTACAGTCATCTGCGTTTATCTCACCTTTTTAAGGGCCTAAGTGTTATCTATTGATATCGCCAATGTCTCTACATGCTCCTCAACACTTTCCTCTAAGCATAGAGACATTAATTGATAATCTGCCGCGAGAATAATATACTTGCCCTTCACTCCCGTTAAGATTTATATTGGAGTAGAAATATTTTCAGGTATTTCTCATGGTGCTGGCAGGATCTCCCTCGAACCGTCACTGCATAAAGTTTTTCATCGAGAAAAAGATATACAGTATGCAAAGATCGACAGAGCACAACGTTTCAGGGTTTCATTCCTTCCTCAGGTGCTAGAGAACTGCTCAATCATCTGTGTAATCCCAAACTGGAATATTGCATAGATTAAAGATGAATAAATGAAGTATAAAAGAAGATAGCAGAAAGAGTTTTAGTAAAAGTTTGTTCTTTTCAAAACGTGTATCTTAAAATGCAGCTTTAAATTCAGAATATCCTGCATGTTTAGTTCTAAACAAAGCACTTTTCTGTTAACATCCTATAAAAAAGTCTCCTTAACAGCAATAGAATGTATGGCAGTATCTGCTACAATTATTTTACTGCTGACAACTATACCATATTGTCAATGTTTATATTTACTAAACTGGGCTAAGCCATTGGACACTTTGGTAGTAATTGAATATACAGATGCAGGTACGAGTATCCGAACACTTGCCTTGGAAAATCTGGGGCAATCTCCCAGTAATGCTGCAACATTTCTGTGCCATTTCTGCAGCAGACTAATGGCCCATTGGATTAACACAGTGGGGGTCCCTGGCAGGCCCATTCAGCATTACGGGGATTTGACTCCAGATTTTCCAATGTAAGTGTTCAGATACTCGTGGCTGCATCTGAACTCTGAATAGGCTAGTTGAGTAATTGTAGTCGGCCCGAACGACTGCTTTGGAGTATTTTGAATGACACATATATATATATATATATATATATATATATATATATATATATATATATTACATAGCCCATTTTAATGTCTCAGTATAGACAGTTGAGGTGCCTTACTGTGCCTTAAGGTGTTCTATGGTTTAGAAAATGTGTCCCTTTTTGTTGTTTCTGACTATGCACTCAAAGCTCCACTGTCACCACTCAGAAACACTGGCATGTCTTTGACAGCCCAGCATTGATCCAGTTCTGCTGCCACCCTTCTGAGTACAAGGCAACTAAAGAAGGTGTATTTGTAAACATCTGAATATAATGATTGCCCACTGCTTTTCTCAAACACATCACAAACACTTTTCATCATGGGGTCGGATTCATTCAACTCCGAAGCAGCCGATTGCACTTTGGTCAGACTGAAAACTCCTGTTCAAGTCAATGAGACTATTTGGCCGACTATAAAGAATTAGTCTCATAGAATTACAAAGAACTTTGCCAGACAGTTAGGTAATTCTTCATTTCTACATTTGATAGCATCATTTACATACTGCCTACGCTAGATAACTATTTTTGTCTTTATTTTTTTTCTTCAATAACCATATAGAAGAAAACATTGTACAAAAATGATATCAAATTTTTTATGGTACTCTGGAAGCTCATACTGTATGCTAGGCATAATATTTGGTGCAGGTGAATTTTTTTTATATTTCTTACACATTTATTTATTATTTTTAAAGTATCATTTTTTCTTCTTGTAAATTATGCACTTTAGCCTAGATGGGAATTTTTTGATGTAATTATTTTCATATTGGTCCTATATTTTTATGTTATGTTTTCCCATTTTGTAATCTCTCATAATATACCAATATCGAGTCTTTACTAACTATTTTTGTAATTTAAAAAAATGTTTTGTTTTTTATAAAACACATTTTCTTAAGAAACAACACATAAAAAATAATGAAACTATACGCTCTTAGTTTTAGCAGGGTGAGCATAAAGTGGAAAGAAAATATTGGAGATTATTTTATAAATTTCCAATAACTCTGGCTCAGTATTGTCTCAGGTGACTTCATCTAAAGCAATTCATATTAAGTATGATTTGTGGAATTTTTTAAAATCAAATAAAAAAATGAATAATTTTGTTCAAAAATTACGTAACTGTAAAAAAATGCATTATTAACTCATTAATTTATATTAAATCTTAATATACATACATTCTAATAAAAATCAATTATTAAAATTAATTTAGATGACAGCAGTATTAAAAAGAAAAGGAGACTTGTTTATGTGAAAGGTAAAAAATTGATCTCTTCATTTAAACCCTTTGTTGACATAGTTTGGAGGAAATCTCATACTTTCGCAGACTTCCTTCATTACAAATGTATCCTATACTGTTCCAACTCTGTACTCTCACTGGCTAAAAAAACTACTTTTCTTGACTAGTCAACATGCATAAGTCTAACCCACACTGACTCATTTCTGTCTTTAACTCTCTACTCAGACCACTGTCTGTAACCTGTTTTTCTTCCTCCATTTCACCTCAGAACTTTGCTGACTATTTTGAAGGCAAAGATGGATTCAATTTGGCAAGGCATCCCCTCTGTATTCTCATATTTTTTACCTCTCCCTAACACTCCTCCTGATTTCCTTGACTTTTTTCCTCTATCACAGACAAGGATATGTCGCTGCTGATCTCCTCTACCACTTGCCCTCTTGACCCCATTTCTCCATCTCCTTAAACCTCTTGCTCCTATTCTAATACCTACCCTCACACATTTTCAACTCCTCCCTCTACTCTGCCAAGTTTCCCTGCTCTTTCAAGCATGCAACAGTTACACCCTTACTTTAAAACATCAAGCTTGACCCTACTTGTCCCTCTAATTATCACCCTGTCACCCTCCTGCCTTTTGCCTCTAAACTCCTTGAATGCCTTGTATTCTCTCTCTTGCTCCATTTTCTCAACACCTATTATCTCCTAGACACTCTACAATCTGGCTTCTGCACTGCTCACTCCACTGAAACAGCCCCTCACTAAAATAACTAATGACCTCCATGCTGTCAAAGACAAAGGTAATTAAACTCGACCTCTCTGCATCCTTGAAACTGTTGCACCTTCTCCTTCAAATTCTCCATACGCTTGGTATCCGTAACAGAGCTCTATCTTGGATTTCCTCTTACCTCTCCCATCATACTGTTAGTGTCTAATTTTTGAACACCTCCTGCTTCTGTGTCAATTTTTCTGAGGGCATACCCCAGGGGTCTGTACTAGGACCTTCTCTTTTCTCTTTACACATTCTAGGTGACTGTCACATCTTTTGGGTTCAACACACAAATTTGACTTTCAACCCCTGACCTTATACTTGCTGTACAGTCCAAAGTTTCTGAAAGTCTCTTCGCTATATCATTCTGGATGGCCCTCCGCTCACTCAAACGTACATGTTAAAGACGGAGCTCCTGATACTACCTCCCAAGCCTGGCCCTACTGGCCCCTTCTACATTACTGTGGGCACTAATATCATACACCCAGTATCACAAGCATGCATTTTCCTTTGTCTCTCTACTGTTAAAACTCTAATACAGGCCCCCATTCTCTCCCGTCTTGACTATTGTAACCTTCCACTGCCCGGCCTTCCCGCCTCTCGTCTGTCTCCCCTACAATTTATCCTAAACGCTGCTGCTAGAATAACTTTACTCTCTCCTAAATCTGTCTCAGCATCTCTCCTGTTGAACTCTACCTGGCTTCCTATTAAACTCCATATCACTTACAAAATTCCCCATCTCTCTTTGAAGGCTATACACTATTCTGTCCCTCCTTATATGTCAGCTGTAATGTCTCGCTATACACCTGCCCGACTCTTGGGTTCTGCTCAAGGTTGTCTTCTGATAACCCCATTTGTATCTAAAACCCTCTCCTGCCTAAAACCCATGTTCACTCAATGCCCCACATCTCTGGAATGCCCTTCCCCTCAATACCTGACTGGCACCCTCTCTCTCCACTTTTAGGACTTTTCTTAAACAATACCTCTTTAACAAAGCATATAGGTAGCTCTGCTGGATGATACTGTACATCTCATAGGCACTGACCTTGGTCCCTGGCAGAGGCACTTACCAGAACACCCTCCTTCTGCCTCTGTCAGTTCTTACCACTTAGATTGCAAGCTTTTTGGGGCATTATTTTTATGTCTGAAGCGCTTATTCCCATTATGTGCTGTAATATGATGTCACGTGTATTTCTGCTGTAATGTGCTATGTACCTGTATGACACTATATAAATGAAGATATAGGTTGTAATCTGAATATCCAATAGCTTTCTTGTTAGGACAATGCTTTTAACCTGTCACCACCATCTATGCTCACTCCAATCCAGTCAATACCCTTACATTTCAATTCTCTGGGACTTATTTTATGAACCTCTGCAAAGTCTCTTCAGACACTTTTCAACATGTTCCCCTTTATTAATAATATGCTCCAATACTCTAACTTTAAGAAATAGTTTGGCTCTGCTGGCACATTGGAGATTACAGCTGCATTCAAGGAAATAAATCACAAAGCTGCTTTTACAATTGATAAAGTAATTTAATTACATTTTTTCCTGAATGACATGAGAAACAAAGCTCTTATTACATGTATCCATACATTCACATGCCTTGCATTTCCCACATATGAAGCATCCTTGTGGTTTTCCAGACCGCAAAATTTGTTGATGCACTATTGACGTTTGTTTCAGCATACTAGAAGAAATACCTTTTTAAAATGATTTGTCCTAGGGAAATCATTATGTGCATTTCTCAGAATGGGATCACACAACAGAATATTCAATTTTTAAAAAAAAATAATGCCTGATATGCAGGTTCATTGTAATAAGGGATAACATTTAGATGATTTATTTTGCTTATTGGCATTATTTATCTTGATTACATTTTTTCTATAAGGTTTCCTCACTCTATCAAAGGCTGAATTTGCATTCTCATGATCATAAACCTATTCTAAAAAAAATGAAGATCCTCTGCTTTAAAAAACATCTTCATCTGAATATTTCCATTTGAACCACATGAATATATTGTTAGTAATTAAGAAAAGAAAAAAAAGCTTAAGAACATCTTTCAAAAATGAATAGCGTAGCATCTAAGTAGCAATATCACATGGCAATTTTAGAAAGATATATATTATTCCCCCAGATGTTTGAATTCTCCACGCCCTCGTGAATTACCGTAGGTTAGTGTGATGAACAACCTCACTGCCATTCCACAGATCTGGAGGAAAAACTATTTTTTGTTTTCATCAGAAAATGATTGTCATAAAAAAAATGGGATACTTTTAGGAATATTTTTTTTTGTGATAAACAGAGTCCCCATTATTATTTAACAAAAAATAATTAGTGACTTATAAAACATCTGCATGTGCAACACACATATACAGTGATTATACAGCACATCGCATGTAAGAAGAATGTAGTCTAGACCATTTTTTCTACCACATTCAATGTTTCCGTTATACTGTATTTACTTTCAAAGTTCTAATATAATTTTGTAAGAAACAAATCTATGTATTTTGACAAATTCTGTATCAAAGTATCTACTGTACTCACTGAATTTATTTGAATTTTTAGATTGTCTACTTTATGGTAGTCAAGATCAAAACATTGTTAAAAGGGTACACATCAATAGCTACTTTATGGCTAGTAACTGAGATCCAGGAAGAATTAATCAACAGCTTGTGGATTTTCAGTAGGTAATACAAGATAGCACACTTTGCATGCTCACCTATCCAAAATAAAAATGTTTGTTTATTTATTAGATCAAAGGATAGTGCTTTATTACAGAACATATTTAATTTGCCTAGAAACCGCCGCATGGGGTTATGATCAAGTTTTTGATAATAGTCAGAGTCGACCAATAACCTGATCCCCTCCTGAATATAGGCATATCTGTCTTGGACAGCAATTCCTCCTCCTTTGTCTGCTTTTTCTAATCACTATTTTATTATTAGATGTTACATCCTTACGTCCCTCTTTACTTCTGTGCTCAGATTGCAATTAAATCAAAGCTTTTGGTTACAGAAGTCCCTAATGTCATTTTCAGCTAAGCAATAAACATCATTAATAACATTTCCTTTTGATTGTACCGGATAAAATATGGAACAACGTTTAAAATGAGTGGAACTAGAAACATTTCCCAAATGTCCCCCATCTAAAGCCATTACATTCATAGAATTTTTAATATCCTGTCCTTCCAATGCCCTGCTATTTCCTCATCCAGATTAATTAAATCCAGCATAAACATACATTGTGGTGACAGGTTAAAAGCATTGTCCAAATAAGAAAGCTATTGGAAATACAGATTAGAAACAATGTCAACAAAGGGTTTAATGAAGAGATCAATTTCTTACCTTTTATTTATAAAGTTTATTTTTCTTTTAATAGCTGCTGTTATCTTAATGAATTTTAATAATTGATTTTTCATTATAATTATATGCAGATTATGATTTAATATAAATTAATATGAGAGTTAATAATATGTACAATGTATGATTTTACACAATTAGGTATTTAAAAAAAATAATCTATTATTTTTTTTTAATCCATAAAGTATGTATATTGTTATATATGAATTAATTTAAATGAAGTCACCTGGATGAAACACTTTATGTTTATCCTGCTATAACTAAGAGCGCATAGTTTTATTATTTTTTCTGTATTGTTTCTTCAGAAAATGTGTTTTAAAAAAAATGATTGTCTCTCTCTCTCTCTCTCCTCCATGTCTTCCGATCTCTCTCTCTCTCTCTCCTCCCTGTCTTCCGATCTCTCTCTCTCTCTCTCCTCCCTGTCTTCCGATCTCTCTCTCTCTCCTCCCTGTCTTCCGATCTCTCTCTCTCTCTCCTCCCTGTCTTCCGATCTCTCTCTCTCTCTCTCCTGCATGTCTTCCGATCTCTCACGGCTTCTTTCAATTCTGCTATGTTCAATCCCTTATCTTTCTTGATGGTATCTAGCCAGCGAGTTCTTGGCCTCTTCCTCTTTTACCACCAGTCATTCCAAGCATGATGTCCTTCTCAAGCGACTTGCTGCACATGATGTGACCAAAGTAGGAGAGCTTTTGCTTTGTTATTTTGGTCTCCAATGGGATTAACTGTTTGGTCCATTCCAGGACTGCTTGGTTCGTTATTCTGGCTGTCCACAGAATACAGAAAAATTGCCGGCGCCTAATAACATAAAAAAAATCAGTGAAAAAAACCTGACCATAACATAAAAAGTCCAGTCCTGTTGGAACTAGGATTCCTCTGTAGAGTCTTGATTGTTGTCTCATATATGTGAAAAGAAGATCAGAGACCACTCATGGTGTATAACTGTAAGAAACTTAGAAAAATTAGAAACTGCTGATAGACATAACAAAAACATGAAACATGAGACGAATAACTCAGATACACATAACACCTAATGATAGATCAAAAAAAGTAACCAATTTTATAAAATACACTTTGCAATAAAATATAGCATACACTGGTGTAAAGACGTGGGTGCTCGACTCCGGATATGAAAAATTGAAACCCTACTTACAGGAAGCCAAATGGAAACGGGCAATGGGGGTGTCTTATCCGCAGAGACAGGGTCCAGTTAGGTACTCAAATGTTGATCCAAAAAGTAGCAGCCTGCTACCGCATGTCCCGCCGACCCGCGACAATCCTTAAAGACAACACTGCCTGGACTGGATACCTTGGATTCCCCCACTGCGTCCCGTTGTACCCACGTGTGACCGCTCCGTGTACCAACTGCAAGCTTCCTTACGGGAGTGCGCACGCAATTGCGGAAGTGCAGCTCTCTCACTGCTGCACTCTGAAGCTTATAGTCCTGCTTTTGACTGGGTCACAACGCTAATGCAGCTACTGCAGCTACTGCCGCTAGTGCTAATGGCACGCTGATAGCACCCCACAAATGTCAATACCCACAACCCTACGCATTTCATGAGACAGCTCACTTCCTCAGGGGAATGCCTGTTGGCTAAGCCAGTAGAAAACCTGTTGGCACCCATGAAGCTGCTGGTCTCATAACTGCTGCAAGATGTTCCATAGTCACGGCATGGAAAAAAAAATCAATGCCCCTTCCAGAAGAACTGTCACTAAAAGAATAACCGAGTTAATGACCATGGAAAAACTTACAGCCCAACTAAAACAGTCCATGAACAGTTTTACAAAACTTGGGAGTAATGGCTCCAGAGATATAAAAACATAGATCCCAATAGAAGGTAAAAATCCCTACCCTGAAAATAAAAGCGATATGCCTATACAAATAGGACGTTGCTGGGGGGTGCTGGGTGGAGGGGAGAGGGAGACAACCTGCTCCCGTCCCTCTCCCCTTTCCCCTTGTCCCACCTTCTCTTCATTCTCTACCAAGCCTGTCCCCTTTCCCACTCCCCCCATTTCCCCATCCCCACGTCAACTTCTCCCTGCCTTCTCTCGCTTCTTCTCCCTTCCCTTTTTTCTTATCTTTCTCTGTCCACTTTAAATTTCTCTCAGGGATTGCAGAATTGGTGCCATCTTCATAGTTACATAGTTACATAGTAGATGAGGTTGAAAAAAGACATATACGTCCATCAAGTTCAACCTATGCTAAATTTAGACAACAGATACTTTATCCTATATCTATACTTACTTATTGATCCAGAGGAAGGCAAACAAAACAATTTGCCAAACAATTGGACAAACGGGTATAAAGCCTATTAGAATTCTCGAAAATCACAATAGGTCAATAGATGCTACACTGTAAACCCCAATTATAGAGATGCATGTTATAAGATTATGCCATGTGCAATGTCCTGGAACTAGATTCCATATTCCTCTGTCTTCCCCTTTAGTTATGGGATTCATTTCTCCCTTGTTCAGTTGCCTGTCATTTTCCCCTGTCCCAGCAGCATGCTGTGTGAGAAAACGCAACATTATTGCTACATGTTGTGGCTCCCTTAGACATTTGAGTGAGTTGCTATAGCAGCCCCAGCCTTTCTCTCAAATTATCTAGTCTGCTTTCTCCCCGTCTGCTCTGGCCACAGATGGTCTGTCCCCAGGCTATCTTGCTACCCAGCATACATAGGGATTTCCTTTTCCACCATCACCACTGGATGAGTGAGTACCCTGCTGTAACTGCTGTAGTGGTAGGATTACTTATTTATTTATTTATTTATTTATAAAATATTTTACCAGGAAGTAATACATTGAGAGTTACCTCTCGTTTTCAAGTATGTCCTGGGCACAGAGTAAAACAAATAATACATGGTTACAAATACAGTTACATAAATGAACAAGGTATACATTTATATACAAGACATTGCATGCACAGTTAAAGAAAATATATATTATGAGCGTATGAAACAGTTACAGACCAGATTAAAGTGTGAGACAGCCTTAGATTTGAAAGAACTTAAGCTGGTGGTGGATATGAGAGTCTCTGGTAGGTTGTTCCAGTTTTGGGGTGCACGGAAGGAGAAGGAGGAACGTCCGGATACTTTGTTGAGTCTTGGGACCATGAATAGTCTTTTGGAGTCTGATCTCAGGTGATAGGTACTGCATGTGGTAGGGGTGAGGAGCTTGTTCAGGTAGCTGGGTAGCTTGCCCAGAAAGTATTTGAGGGTGAGACAGGAAAGGTGAACTTTGCGCCTAGACTCTAGTGATGACCAATCTAGTTCTTTGAGCATTTCGCAGTGATGTGTGTTGTAGTTGCATTGGAGAACAAAACGACAAATTGAATTGTAGAGGGTGTCAAGTTTGCTAAGGTGGGTTTGAGGAGCCGAGCCATATACTATGTCTCCATAGTCAATAATTGGCATTAGCATCTGCTGTGCAATACGCTTTCTGACCAGGAGACTTAGGGAGGATTTGTTCCTGTAAAGTACCCCTAGTTTGGCATAGGTCTTGGTTGTCAGGGTATCAATGTGCATCCCGAATGTTAAGTGGGAGTCAAACCATAAGCCCAGGTATTTAAAACTAGTGACAGGTGTTAGGGTGGTTTTAGCGTTGGTTCTAATCAGGAGCTCAGTCACTGGAAGCTTTACAAATTTAGTCTTGGTCCCAAATACCATTGTTACAGTCTTGTCAGTGTTTAAAAACAGTTTGTTTTGGGAAATCCAGTTTTCGAGTCTCAAAAAGTCAGACTGAAGTATGTGTTGAAGGTCAGAGAGGCTATGGCTGTGTGCATACAGGATTGTGTCATCTGCATACATGTGTATTGAGGCTTCCTTACAAGCTGTGGGAAGATCATTAATGAACACTGAGAAGAGTAGGGGCCCCAGAACAGAGCCTTGCGGGACACCACAAGTGATATCCAGGGGGTTGGAGTTAGAGCCTGAGATGGACACATGTTGGGATCTTCCTGATAGGTAGGACTGAAACCAGTTTAAAGCATGTTTCCCTATTCCAGAGCTCTGGAGTTTGTTAAGCAGGATAGCATGATCAACTGTGTCAAAAGCCTTTGCAAAATCTAGGAATACTGCACCAGTGAGTTGTCCCCGTTCCATTCCACACTGGATTTCATTGCAAACTTTTAGCAGGGTAGTTACGGTGGAGTGTTTGGGACGAAACCCAGACTGGAATTGGCTAGGGAAATTTGTCTTGGTGTAGAAATCGCTTAATTGGGAGTGGACACATTTTTCCATAACTTTGGATAGAATTGGGAGAAGTGAGATTGGCCTGTAGTTTGAGACAGTGTTTTTGTCCCCACTTTTGAAGATTGGGACAACTCTGGCAGTTTTCCAGGTCTTAGGGATATGGCCTGCAGACAGGATAGAGTTGACTATGGACGCAATTGGTTTGGCAATGGCTGGGGCACCAAGTCGTAGGAACCTAGATTGTAGTAAGTCGGGTCCACATTGGCTGCTTAGTTTTAGTTTGAGGAGCGCTTGTGTAATCTCCTCTTCAGATACTGGGCTAAATTGAAAATTGTGGGCAGATTGTGGGAAAATTACCCTTTTCACCTGTCCTTAACTACAAAGCACCCACAGAGAGACATTATCTAAACACCAACATCTCTTCACAAGTGCCTGTCTTTTATGCTGCTTTCCCCAAATAAAGTAAAGAAAAGATACAGAACTTGTTGTGCTTTGAAAAGAGGGCCGAGTTGAAACTATCTGGGCTAATCATCTTACACATGACCCTGGCCTCCAGAATATGCAATGTTTGCTGTTCCTATTGTATCGTGTCACTACTCTGTAACTATCTGTATATCCCTGAAAAAACACAATAAAAAAGATTGAAACAAAAAAAAGTTCCTACAGCTGTAGGTCAGATCCAGTAATACATTGATTTCTGCATCTCCTCTGTATGGCATTTTGTCATTTTAATAATGGATTTTTATTATAATTATATGTTTATTTCGATTTCATATGAATTGGTATGAGTGTGAATAATGTGTGTATACTATTTATATATCTTAAAAATGTTGTATGTTTATGGCGATATGTCCAACTAATAAGAATGGATTAAGAGGAAATGTTTCAAGTATATATTTATGTAGCCAGGTCCCCTTTACCTGCTGGTTAGTCGGGAGATGGGATGGCTGTTGAGGCGCTGGGTGCTGCTGGAGCTACAGGTGGACCCGGGTAGGTGCAGGAGTCACTCCGGTGAGGCTGTGGTCTGACTAGGGGAAGCATCAGAACTCCGGAGCTCCGCAGCGGACCAAGTACACAGGGCATCGCCATTTTGTCTTTGCGCATGCGCAGTATCATCCTCGCGCATGCGCGACACAGCAGGAGAGTTGCGGCGGCCATTACTAGGCTCCGTAAGGGACTACATCCCAGCAGCCCCAGGGGCTGCTCTACCACGTGGGCAGTGTTAGCCAGTAGGGCTCCCTGATCCCCGGAAGGACAGGAAATACATTTGGTGCACCCTCACCAGTCGGGAGCAGGATGGAGAGGAGGAAGGTAGTGTCCAGGGTACAGTGCTTTGCTGGACTAGGTAGACAGAGAAAAAATAGCACAAAGTCAAAAAGCACCGGACCACAAAACAAAATGGCACTAAAAGAGGGTGAACTAAAAAACGATTTATTGCACAAACGGAGGATCACACTGACATATTTTGCTCAGGGGACGCTTATCAAAGTTTGGTAAAGCTCACTTTGATAAAGCTCCTCTGAGCGAAACATGTCAGTGTGATCTTCCGTTTGTGCAATAAATCGTTTTTTTAGCTCACCTCTTTTACTGCCATTTTGTTTTGTGGTGCGGTGCATTTTGGCTTTGTGCCACTTTTTTTGCCTAGGGTCAGTCAAGAAATTACTGGTCTTATCATTGGAGGACACTCAATATTGCTTCCAAAGCTTTCTAAAAAGTTTCCTTCAAAGCTTCAGTGTATCCCACTCCCTTGAGCCCAGCCATCCCTAGTAGGATAACTCTACACTCCGCTTGACTAGGCCAGAGTTCCCCCCCCCCCTCCCCAGGTCCAAGCTCGGCCATGACTCACTCTATGTTGTGGTTGCTGCAGGGAAGGCCCATAGGTAGGGAAGATTCACCAGTAACTATATAGCATGTGACAGAAGCCATGTGGTGTGCGCAGCCTGCGGTCTGGGAGGAGACCTGGGCCTATATTATCAGAGACACTTGAAAAGGGACACACTCCAAAAGGAGCTCCCTCAGAGGTGGACCGGATGCCTGAGGATCCGCGTGGCTTGGGACATGTTGTGGCCCAGCGATCCCTCAGCCAAGATGGCTTGGTCTAAACTGCGATCAGGAAGGTATCGCATCTACATACACCTTGGCCATATACACACAGTGGGTAGCGCTACTCCACACACTCTTTGGGTGGGCCTGGTCTGTGGACACTGGTTGGTTAAGTGCCAAGGCACCTCAGTACTTTGGGTGTTCCACCAGGGTGGTGTTATTGTGGGGACGGTATATTGTGGGTATACTGTATATCATATTACTGTGTTCCTATTTAGTAAACCTATTACTGGTGTGTGTAATAACAGTGTTGAGATCCTGAGAGAGTTTATCCTACCGCATTAGGATCTGTCCCTGGTGGAGGCGCTGCATCAGGTAGAATGACAGATTACCCCAGACTCCCAGCAGCGAAGGCTCAGGCCTTCTGTGAGCCACAGGTAATGGCAGCACGTGGGGTTCCCCTTAGTCATGGGGGAAAGGGGGCTACATTTATACTCTTGTTTTCTATATATGCACTTCATATGAAAAGCCTGCATTTAAGAGATATTACTCTTATGTGGTTCAAGTTAACGAAATGACTATATGGCAATCAGGTGCCTATTTAAGGGCACAAAGCC
This sequence comes from Ascaphus truei, assembly GCF_040206685.1. Lineage (NCBI taxonomy): Eukaryota > Metazoa > Chordata > Amphibia > Anura > Ascaphidae > Ascaphus > Ascaphus truei. The sequence continues at coordinate 324,133,345 of NC_134486.1, forward strand.
GTCCATCACACATCCCATGATAAAGTAAGTACACGAAACGCGTCAGCGTGACATGGCAGGGGCGAGGAAGATCATTATGGCGTGTGGAAGGAGTGACCGCACTGATGCCTGCCCACATCGGTGCAGTGGCATTCTAGGGGTGTGTTGAACTAAGATAATATTTTGTTTTACACTGTGCAGTTTTACAAAAGGTGCATGTTACTGTATGTATGAAGTCTACATGCATATGACATACAGTATAATTTGTTTTAAATTAATGTATCAATAAATAACTGATTGATAACATTTAATTTTAAACAGAGTTATGTGTATTTTGTATTTATATTTTGTATTAGTAAATATAAATGATTAGTGTAATATTACTTGTAATAGCCATGCTGTGAAAATAACACACTGTGGTAACCTATGTATTGAAACATCCATGCTGCATCAAATATTTGTTTTTGTTGATACATAGCAACTTAATTCTGTGCTAAACCCATCGACAGATTTTTTTAGGGTTTACGCCAAGATGAACTTTGTGGACAATTTTGACGCACGGAAACATTTGAAAAAGGAAAAAAACAGGGTTTTTTTTTTTTACGTTGATGGTGCAGATTGGGAAATTTCAGGTTAGTATGAGGTGTACTCAAGCAAAATTGAAAATGTAATTTCCATGCACCAATTTTGTGCGCAAATAATTTTTGGGACGCTTAATACATCGGCACCTAAGAGTATACTTTCCTTGGCTTTTTTTATGAGTGCAATATTAGGGCTTTTTGATATATTTGTTTTAAATACAACACACTTCACTGGTAGAGGTCTCCTCTATGCTTGATTATTTGGAACTTAAAAATATTTTCTGTATTTTCAATTCAATTTTTAAATAAAATCTATATATAATTGATGAAAATTATGATAATTAAATATATACCTGTCCCAGGTCTGTAGCACATGCTATTCTATATATAGTTGTCACATAAGAATATCAGTTGTAGCCCCCAAATACATATGATTTCCTTAATCCTGCTGTACCCAATTAAAATTATAGGGTCTAGAAACCACCATCAGTGCTCCCAAAAAAACCAACCCATCCGTATTACTATCCCTGTGAATAGCAAGATGCAAAGAAGCAATTCCTGTTGTTTACATGTAGGTTTTACTTTATTAGCATAAACAGATAGCTCTAGAGAGGTGTTATTCCACATTGTCAGCCAGTTGAATTTCTTAGGGGCCTCTGAATGGGGAAGTGTTTGTCAATCAAGTGTTTTCTTTACCTTTATCCCACCGCCGTCTTCTTGTCAGAGAGCCAATAACGTTAAGGGCAGGAGGGACTGTGGATGTACATGAACTTGCTGGTCACAGTGACATCACACACAAGGGAGAACAGAGAAACTCAAACCCCTCTCAAGTCTAACTTTAAAAAAAAAAGGTGTCAGATTTGGATAAAAAAAAGGTATCAATTACCCAGATGAGACTTCATAACATGTCACTGGGCTCTCTCCTAAATAGGTCTCTCTCTCTCTCTCTCTTTATCTCAGAAGTAGATTCACAAAGCTCTGTTAAATCAGGGTAACTGCTAAATAGTTACCTAAATAGTTAACGGACATGTTACCCTGTTTTTGTCACCAGTCTTCCTGCATGTACTTTATCTTCTATTATAAAAGCAAACTCCAATAAGAGCAATCAGACTGTTTATATACACTCCAGCAAGTCCTTGTTAAACTGTTTATTAGAGCATTTTAGTTCATTTTAGTTAATTGTGAACACCATCAAATCCTGATATGCAAACATTTCCCAATGAATTTGCACAAACTGAAGCCTGTAACCCTTTAGTAACAGCTTGGGTTACATAAAATAATGTCAGTAAAATGTTGGGGTGTCTTCAAGCATCATAACTGAAACTCATTCACTTTCTCATTAAACAGTCTCACATTACCCCAAGTGTGTTTTTAATAACCTAATTCACAATAATTGAATGGATACAATACATTTTACAGTAATTCAATCCTTAGCCAAGAAAATGCATATAAAGTATGCATTTAGCTGCATGTTGAATGAGGACCATGTGGTAATAAACCTCAATTCAACATTCCTTCCCTTGCTTGTTTATTTCCTCCTAAGTACAGTACTTTGGTAGCAAATGAAATTGTTTTCAGAAGTGATTGTAAACTAACCAGCACCAATATATTTTGTTCCTTCACATCAAACTTTATAGTCAACTCATGACTTGCTGGTCACTTGGGCTATTAATTACATCATATTTGCACATGTAGCCATGTTTAAAAATGGTATACAGTTCTCTCTCATGCTGGCAGTAAGCCTGGTAAATGCACAGGATTGCCAGCATCAATCATGGAGGTTTGCCCTCACACCCTGGTGAGGTGTCATATGTACCTGAGGGGAGTGGTAACAAACCTTGTGTCCATTATTAGTGACACAGGAGGTGGAGCTATTCCCTTGGTATATAAGACACAGCACTGCCCAAAGTTAGTGTGTCATTGTGTGGGAACTAAGTTGTTCAAGTTCTAGTTCAAGAGTGGCTCTAGCGTAAGCAGCAGTAAGGCTGGCAGGCCTAGACAGCGGGCCTACACTGTGTCCAGGGACCTGGCACAGGTGGTGATCTCCCTGAGGGGAGAGGTGATCCAACTCCATTGGGAGGGCAGATCTTCTGAAAGGAGAGTGCTGTACAAGAATGAGCGGCTGAGCTGTCTGCTGCAAGGGGCAGTCTGCCTGAACCATCAATAAAGATGCCCTTATTCACAAGAACCCCCATGTGTGAGTGTGAAGTTACTCCACAGAGGAAGGCACCACAGAGGAGTTCCTCATCAGAACCATCTCCTTGCGGACGCAATGATCCTGATGAGGTGGAGGCGCTACACTGTATGTAGGTAGGACTCACGCACACTACCTCAGCTGCCTGTCTGGTTGACATTTCCCCAAACACCATCATGCGGGAGACTCAGGAGTCCTGTTGCCAACAGGTGCACCACCAGACACTACCATGTAATGGGGACTGGTTAGACCACAGGGGCCAATGTGAGATTGGGTGGGTCAGGAAGGTCCAGAAAATCCGTTACACACATATTAATGTTTTTGTGGTTTATGTGTAGAGTGTTTCTGCTGTATTTAACCCTTTTGGGGTATTCCTTTCCAATGCAATGGTAATGTCAGGCATTAAAGGTGTTAAATAATGTTATGCCATAAGGCAGGAGCGCAAACTTCCTGTGCTGCACCCCTCCTGCCTACTCTCCTGTGTGGCGCACCTCCCCTTACCTCTAATGTGGCGTCAAATGATGTCGCGGGGTCATCTGACATCACGTCACCACTCCGCGGCTTCATTTGATGCCGCCTTGCAATGGAGACGCGTGAACGGAAGCAGGGACTGAATCCAACTGAAGCCAGGTAAGTGAGCCGTCTTGCGCCTCCCAGTTTGTGCACCCCTGTCATAGGGTATTGTTAAAAGGCATATTTTATAACCCTATGGTAGGAAAGTGTAATCTTTCCCATCCCTCCATCCACTATTGCATCACTAGCGCTGATTAAAGCTGATTTCTAGGAGCTTTCACTTATTTGTATTGCTAGCACTGTTTAATGCTCAGTTACTACAATTTTTGTATCTGCAAATGAGATGATAAATATCAGTGCTCATTTCTGAAAAATTTTATTCTTCGTGAATACGGCAGTAATTTACAAAGATGGCACGGTCATACTATTTTACTGTAGTTAGTACTTTATTATTGTGCCAAATTTTATCGCAGCTTTATCAACTTCTGAAAAACTTTCATGAACCTAACCTAATGTCTTTTTATGATGACTTATTGCGCATTACCTAAATTACATATATCTTTAAAAAGAATATACAGTAGGTGTTTGAAACAATATTTAATATACAGTACGAATGTCTTTTCCCCTTTATGCTTGCACCCATGGGTCCTGGACGTGCGTGACATGCTTCTTAAATGCAACGTGTGTGAGTCTATTAATAAATAAACAAACAGTAATGGGACACCCTCGTTTTTCCATCTTAATGTTGCTTACAGTTTCATAATTTGTAGAATGGACATCCCAGCGCACCGAGAATTTCAGTGATCAGATCTTACATATTTTCTGTGAATGTTTTTTAAATTTTGGTCCGGCAGGGACCTTTGTCTGTGCAACCAAACCATATTCGGACTGAAACTCTGCATTTCACAGAATAAATATTTATTATATTTTTCATTATATTTCCTTGTGTCTGCATATGCATTCTAGTCGAATACACCGTGAATTACCTTCCAATATGTTTTTCTTGTATGTATGTATAGCCATGCATAATAATGGTATATTGCTTTCCTCTTTGTTGGCAGTAAGTCCTGGTAAGAACAGGTATGCCAGCAGTAGTTATGGAGGTTTTCCCTCATCCAATGATGATGTGCCCTATGTATGAAGGGGAGTGGCTGGTTGATGACATCAGGGATGCGACTGCCTCCTGAAGATATAAGGCACAACACAGTTAGTTATAGCAGGTTCTAGGAGTGTTCTAGCAGTGTTCTGGCAGCTGTGGAAAGCTGTTAGGAAGTTGTATTGCCTGCATAAGGGATTGTAGGAACACTTTGTTACCCTAGTGAGTAACTAGCGGTCCAGGTTGACCAATCAGCCTGTCTAAGCCACTCTGTGTCCAGGGACCTGGCACAGAGAGGGTCTCCCTAGGAGAAGGGGGAATCCCACTTCAATTCAGTAGGGCATACCTGGCGAAGAGACAGCACGGAGGGATGTGCGGCTAGAGCCGGCAGCTGCATGGGGCAGTCTGCTACATCACCGTCTACAATAAAGATGACCTTGTTAACGATACCCCCACTGTGTGAGTGTGAAATTACTCAACAGTGGATGGCACCACCAAGAAGGAGTTCCTCACCAGGACCATCTCCCTGCGGAAGCATAGACCCTGATGAGGTGGAGGCGCTGCACATGATGTAAGTTGAACTCGCACCCACTACCTCAGCTACCTGCCCTGTTGAAAATCCCCTACTAACATCAAGCGGGAGACTCAGGAGTTCTGTTGCCTACAGGTGCACCATCAAACACACACGTAATGGGAGTTGGTTATTAAAGTACCCGGGCCAATATGAGATTGGGGGGGGGGGGGACCCGTTACAATTGGAGGCGCTGCTGAGAGATATATATACCTATCAACAGGACAGGCTTTTGCTAGGCACACGCTAGGAAACAGGGAAAGTGTATGCTGCCACTTTGTGCTGCGTTGGGATGGAACCGCAGGAGTAGCCTGGGAACCTGAGAGGAGTGAGTGGGTCTGGAGAGGGGCTATAGCTGTCCGAGTCACCTTGAGGTCGCGCTAGGGGTATGACGCCAGAAGGGAGAGCTTGTTAACTAGGTCCGGTGTCCTGGAGAGGGTCTGCACTAGGCTGACTAAGAGAGGTAGACGCCCAAGTACTGCATGGGAGCCCCAGAGTACTCTAGCCATTCCAGATCACTTACCGAAGGGAGCACAGACTGGGAGGAAGGAGATACAGTAGACACTGAGAGAGTGAGACTAGCCTGAGGTAGTGCAAAAACGAGTTAGACATATGTTAGGTACACGAGGTGGTGCACAAGGCATGTTTATTGTACGGATGTGGTAACTGCCCCGCAGAGCGGAGCTCCATGTACAGTAATCCAGTATACCATGAGCAAGAAGTGACCGTCGGAATGGAGGATCTGCAAAGAGCAGAAGGTCCAGGATGTCGGGGTGATGAAGGAGAACAAGCTACAGGATAGACTCTTGTGTGTTTGCTATGGAATGGCTTGAAAGCCGTGGCTGCGCCGTGTTTGTCATGCCTATGTTCTCGGGATGATACCCCTGAGAATAGTGAGGACGACAGCCTTGCGAGATGGGAGGAACGAAATGGACTTTGTTACACCCCAATTAACAAACAGCCAGACGCTACCTCAAATACAAAAAAGGACAGTACTTACCAAAATGGCGGTTCCCACGTTCCCGGGACACCGCGTTGGCCAGCTGCAGAAAGCCTTGCAACTCTGCAGTTTGCAAATTGTTGGCCAGGATTGGCGGCAACGAGGAAACTCCACCCAGTTGGGGAGTTTGGCGCGAAAGCTGGAGCCGCGCCCTCATGGACTATGACTCACTCAGCCCCTGTGCTGGGTCAGCCTACAAAGCAGAGAGACATCCCCCTAGTTTCAACCAGGGGGAGTGGTCTAAAGTTCCACCGGATGCTGATGGAGGAAGTGGGGGGAAGGACAGCTCAACCATCCCCTGCACTTCAGTTGCGAAGAGCCATTGATCACTACAGACCACTAGGACGAGTGCTCCCGTTGGTGACCATGGCTGAGCAAGCGGAGAAAGTGGAACAGAGTCCCTTGATATCAACCCACCCCTACTCGGCTCCAGGAGGCTTCCTGATTATTCGAGTAGAAGGTGTGGAGACAGTGGTCTGTCTCTGCCTGCAGTGCAGACTGCCTGGTGGAGCCGTGGGCAGTGAGGCTCGATGCTCTCACTGTAGCCTGCAGTACATGTGGCCCATGACGACTTTTGTGCCAGTACAAACTGTAGGGATGAGACATCCTACCCCGACGTTGGCAGCGGAGCTTCCGGGTGCCCTGTGGAGGGAGAGTGCAGATCCCGCGGAGCAGGAACCCGACCGGGTTCTCAAGCAGGAGAAACCCAGTCATCGTAGAGGTGACCGGAAAGGAGTCCATAGACGGTCCCCTACTGGAATACCCCGACCGAACTGTAAATTAGAGTCCTCGGACGAGGAGTGTGCCAGGCTGGCAGAGGCACAGGACTTGTTAGAGGAGTACCATGCTACTGGTATTCCGTGGCGAGATGCCATTCCTCGTGGTGTGGAGACACGGAGTCGAGTGTCTCCAGTGCCGCGACAACCCGATCGCCGGAGTCCCACTGCCGTGGTGACTAGCGGGTCGGAAGGAGGTCGATCCACCCGACCCTGCGGAGCAGTAGGATAACTCCGTGCTCACCGCAGATCCCGGGAGTGGAGGTGAGCGAAGAGCGGAACCAGGGTCAAGCTGGACCGCGTAGCAGAAAGGCGTTGCCGGATATCCTCGTGGAGGAAGAGGTCTCGCTTGGGGACCCAACCCAAGATGGCGTCGCAGCACGTGCGGATCCCGAGGCAGTTCCGGACGACCTGAGCGGAGTCAAATGGGAGGCGATTGCGCCTCTACGATCGAGCAGTGGGAGTCGATCCCCTACGGACAGCAGACGGAGTGGGCGCTCGAATCGGAGAATGAGAGGATCCACAACCAAAGGACAGAGCGAACATTGTGGTGAACGTGAGTCTGGTGTTGCGGAGGAGCAGGCCGTGACCCTGCCGGAACCTACCGTCCAGTCCCGTCCCCCAACCCCGTCCATCCCCAGGGTTAGCCCCAAGGCCCTAGTTCAAACCCCTGTCTCTGTCACCTGTTCCTTTGGGTCTACATCTAGTTTGGGTGTGTCAGGGGATTCCCGGGGTCATACCACAGAACGGACTGGAAGCCTGGACTGGGGAACTTCTGATGATGGATCGGAGGGTGGAGGGAGGATTTCTCGACCTGGGTCGATAGTTAGCGAAAGCTATAGTGCGCTGAGCATTGAGGGCGGACACTGGTCGCAGCGCAAGGAAAGGGTTATGCGATCTGAGGGTACTTCAGGGGTATCCTCGGGCGGGCCTGATGATGAGGAGGAGCCACTAGAACCTAACTCCGAGGAAGCACGGGAAACTAGGTGGTGGGCGCCGTTATATGAAGGGTATGTCGCCTGGCTTGACCGCACCCATTTTCTTCTAGAAAGGGAGGGGGTGGTTGATCACTGGTGGGCTCCCGGAGATTTCGACGATGAGGCATACCTTAGAGCACTAAGGGTAAGATGGGACCGCATACAAGGGGGTCTTATTACCCCAAAGGGATCAGAAGGGTTGGATGATCCGGTGGAATTAGATGAGCCCCTGTCATGGGTGTTTCCGGGAAAGGCTGGGCAAACTAAGTTGACCAGGACTTGCTGAGCTGAACGGGCTACTGCAGCCAAGTATAAGAGGTCACATGGGCTCGAATACCCCTATGTCCCCGAACCTCTAATGAGGGAAATAGAGGAGAACCGAGAGAGGTGGCTCCGAAATGATATTGAATATTACATAGTTAATAAGGGAGGAGCCATTAAGGGAGTTCAGGCTGAGCAGAGGGTCTCCCAACTCATGCGGGTCTGGAAGATAGGATGCAGCGTGTATATGCACAAGGTGGTATACTGTAATGAGCGGGGATTGCCACGAGAGTATAGTGTAACCGTTCATGATGCAGCGGGGCGGGAAGTGAAGAAACCAGACCCTCGGCACTACTATTAGGTCCGTCAACGAGTGGTCTGCCTTTATTCTTTGCTGCTTACTGCTGGTCAGTGAGCGGATGTTACGTCATTATTATGTGAAGTGATAATGTTTAAACACTAAGTTTGTGTGTTCTTTTTCAGTGTTTCCTGGAGCAAGGTACACCAAATTTAGGACCCAGCCGGGACGGTGGGGATTCACCAGGGGGAGTATATAGCCATGCATAATAATGGTATATTGCTTTCCTCTCTGTTGGCAGTAAGTCCTGGTAAGAACAGGTATGCCAGCAGTAGTTATGGAGGTTTTCCCTCATCCAATGGTGATGTGCCCTATGTATGAAGGGGAGTGGCTGTATGCTCTGAGTCCCTGGTTGATGACATCAGGGATGCGACTGCCTCCTGAAGATATAAGGCACAACACAGTTAGTTATAGCAGGTTCTAGGAGTGTTCTAGCAGTGTTCTGGCAGCTGTGGAAAGCTGTTAGGAAGTTGTATTGCCTGCATAAGGGATTGTAGGAACACTTTGTGACCCTAGTGAAGTAACTAGCGGTCCAGGTTGACCAATCAGCCTGTCTAAGCCACTCTGTGTCCAGGGACCTGGCACAGAGAGGGTCTCCCTAGGAGAAGGGGGAATACCACTTCAATTCAGGAGGGCATACCTGGCGAAGGGACAGCACGGAGGGATGTGCGGCTAGAGCCGGCAGCTGCATGGGGCAGTCTGCTACATCACCGTCTACAATAAAGATGACCTTGTTAACGATACCCCCACTGTGTGAGTGTGAAATTACTCAACAGTGGATGGCACCACCAAGAAGGAGTTCCTCACCAGGACCATATCCCTGCGGAAGCATAGACCCTGATGAGGTGGAGGCGCTGCACATGATGTAAGTTGAACTCGCACCCACTACCTCAGCTACCTGCCCTGCTGAAAATCCCCTACTAACATCAAGCGGGAGACTCAGGAGTTCTGTTGCCTAAAGGTGCACCACCAAACACACACGTAATGGGAGTTGGTTATTAAAGTACCCGGGCCAAGGTGAGATTGGGGGGGGGAAAACCCGTTACATATGTCTTTATTTATATAGCAAAAAAACTGAAGGTTACAGGGCTCTACAGATTTAAAGAATTTATTATATCAAATACACAACATTTCAACCATCAAAAAGTGGTCTTTCTCAAGTGAAGATCTTCACTTGAGAAAGACCACTTTTTGATGGTTGAAAAATTGTGTATTTGATATAATAAATTCTTTAAATCCGTAGAGCCCTGAACCTTCCGTTTTTTTGCTGACTTTGGAGTCTTTCATTGACAGGGACTCCCCTGGATCAGGAGCACCGGTAACAGCAAGTATCAGTTATAGTTCTCAGTTTATGGTGTGCAGCATTTATCCTGTATTTTACTATTTTTATTTATATAGCACCATTAATGTACGTAGCGCTTCACAGTAGTAATACGTATGACAATCATATCAATAACAAATAATATAAATACAGGTCATGAGAATAAGTACTTCAGACATGAAAGTAACATTAAGGAAGAGGAGTCCCTGCTCCGAAGAGCTTACAATCAAATTGGTAAGTAGGGAGAACGTAAGAGACAGTAGGAGGGAGTTCTGGTAAGTGTGTCTGCACGGGGCTATGCTTTATGTATCACGTGCCTAGTATTATCCACGGTGCTACTCATATGCTTTCTAAGCAAGTGTGATACAGAGAGTGCTAGTCGGGTATTGAGGGGAAGGGCAGTCCAGAGGTGTGGGGCAGTCAGTGAAAAGGGTTTAAGGCGGGAGAGGGCTTTTGATACAAAGGGGGTAGAAAGAAGACATCCTTGAGAAGAACGCAAGAGTCGGGATGGTGCATAGCGAGAAATAAGTGCTGAGAAGTAGGCAGGGCAGAAGAGTGTAAAGCTTGCAAAGTGAGGAGAAGAATTGAGTGCGGGATGAGGGATTTGATAGGAAGCCAGGAGAGTGATTTCAGGAGGGGGAACACTGAGACAGATTTAGGAAAGAGTAGATTGATACTGGCAGCAGTGTTTAGGATAGATTGTAGGGGAGACAGGTGAGAGGCAGGAAGGCCGGACAGCAGGAGGTTACAGTAATCGAGACGGGAGAGAATAAGGGCCTGAGTCGAAGTTTTATATTTTTAATATTGCGGAGGAAAAAGTGACAGGTTTTAGAAATGTTTTGAATGTAAGAGGAGAATATGAGAGAGGAGTCGAGTGGGACCCCTAGGCAGCGTGCTTGGGCTACTGGGTGAATGATAGTACTTCCAACAGTAATGTGGAAGGAGGTAGTAAGGCCAGGTTTGGGAGGAAGTTTGAGGAGCTCTGTTTTTGCCATGTTCATTTTAAGTTGGTGGAGGGCCATTCAGGATGATATCGCAGAGAGACATTAAGAAACTTTGGTCTGTACAGCAGGTGTAAGGTCAGGGGTTGAAAAGTAAATGTGTGTGTTGTCAGCATAGAGGTGATATTTAAACCCAAGAGATATCATTAGGTCACCTAGAGAAAGTGTGTCCAGAGAAAAGAGATGCAATCCCTGGACATCTACTTCACAGGTGCTTATCTACTAGCACCTGATAACTGTGTTTAAAATGATTAAAAATGTAAAACGTAAAATTATTTCTCACAATGTTATGGGTTAATCACTCTCAAATAGGGCTTGCTTTGAGACCTCAGGTATGCTCCTTTTTCAGTACGTACATATATACAACTGTCAGCACTTATCCTATTTGAAATCTCTCTCCATCCGAATGTTTTAGTAACCAATCCGCAGATGGATTTTAATGCGTGCTTTCTTAGCCAACCCTGTGTTAAAGAAGTGATTCTAAACCTACATCTTAACAGACATCTGCTTGACCTTTTGTGTCTCATCAGTGTGAGGTTGGTTACTGGCCTTGCATGGTTAAGCTGGTAGTGGCTACAACCAGGTACATTATGTAAGTTATGGGATCTGTATTTAAAATGGATAAGAAGCAAAAAGTGACACGCCGTGACTGCTCATTTTCATGTTATTAGCTCATTGTACCACACTGCAGAAATGTGTCAGCGTTTTACAGATAAACAATAATAATTGGCTATAGGAATCCAGAATGGTGTCTAGAGTCTATTTAAATCTACAGTGTTATGCCATTGGAAAGACCATATCTCCAGAAGGATATAAATAAATTGGAGTGCAAAAAAGAGCTACTATAATAGTGCATGGTCTACAGCATGCAGCCCATGGGAACTTCACTGACGGCCCTCAACAGCTTACCATCCTCAATGTCTGTCCTGGGTACAGGAGCTCTGTTACCAGCTCCAGGCTGGGGCCTGTTCACAGAACGGAGGTGGGTTGTGGTGGCAGTTGCCCTGCGGTTTGGGCAGAGAGGAGAGCAGCATGCATGCTGACTTACCAGGCGATGGAGTATCTGCAGGGGTAAGGTTGAGAGCCCTGAGATTGGGCCCCATGCCCCCCCCCTTAATATCCCTTGCACCCCCTCCCTTGTTATGGCCAAGGCAGATGAGGGGGGGGGGTGAGATCCATGACCGCCCACCTTATTGGAAGGGATGCATCACCTGGTGGGTCTATTCGCAGGGGGAGCAGTTGGCAAGTAGCAGGAGGGAGCGAGAGCTAGGCTGGTGCCACCCTGTTCACTGCCGGATGTGACATACATATATGACACGCACGTTAGGCCCCTAGAGGGGTCTGTGCTCAGCATGCCTCTCATGCCCATGGTAAGAAGACGTCTGCACCAGGGTGTTAGAGAATTGGTGAAGTGATAAGAGCGCATAGGGCCTCTACATAAGAGCTCAGCAGGTAAAAAATGCAGAAAAACAGGTAACCCCTTCAGAGCCTGCACTTTGTAATAGATTTTGAACAGGCTCATTGAGACTGCAGCTTTAAATAAGTCTGTATGTTAAATCCACCTAATTATCGGAAGAAGGAGAAAGAAGATTAAAGAAATACTTTTTTTACCTGATGTTGTTCTTCGAGGTGGATGGAGACGGATTGTGGAGGATGACATCACGGGTCGAGAGCTTCCGGAAACGCCGGGATTCGCGAAGACCTCGCGTAAGATAAATATTGAATGTATGTTATTGTCTTTTTTCAGGTTTTTTTAATGTATTTATTTTTATTTTTTCATTGCCCATTGACTGCTAATGTATTAATCTGTGCCCTTTATGGTACAGATAAATACAGTGACAGGCAATGCATTTTTTGGCAAATGCTTGTTTTGAATTGATTGTTATTTTTTCTATTTCTGTTTATTGTTTTGATTACATTGTTTGGAATTTGGATGGCTTGTGTTTAGCACATTTGTGGATTGGCTAGCGGTTTATTTCTTGATTTGTTGTGTTGGTTAAGTGTTTCTTTAATTGTATTCTATTATTTTGGTATAATATCATTTTTATTCTTTAGCGGTTTTGGTGTTAGAATAATTTTATTAATGTGTAGTTGAGACTTTTAGTTCTATTATTGTTGTGGTGTTTAGGTGCTTGTTTCTTTCTTGAATTGTTATGTATTGTTGTGCTTGATTGTTTTAATAGGTTGGCCATTGACTGCTACAGTGACTTATCATGCCCATAATATATGGGTATGATGTACCACTGTGCCAATCAATGGGTAAAGGGTGGGTATAGTGCCCCTTGGGTGGGTGGTTAGGCCTCCAGGGTGGGTAGCGGGGGAGTATAATTACTATAGCGGTTATTAATCGCTAAGGTGATTAAGGGGTTAGGGGCCATTAGATTGTTATTTTTTCTTGTACTCTTATTCCAACGGAGGACATGGACCTGGAGTATGGTGATGAGAACGCCCCCTTCATGATAGCAGGGGTTAGTAGAACATTTTATTTATTTTATTTATGCTGTCTGGCTAATGTTTGATTTTGAATGGGCAAATGAGCTATTATCGATATCTGGATAATAGTAATTTTGCCCATTACTGTACTGTAGGTGTTGGGGGGGGGAGGGGGGTTGTTGGAGGCAGAGGAGGTGGGTAGTAGGGTTGTTGTGTTTAATTTTCTTTATTGTGGTTTGAAGGATTGGGTAAAGGGGGTAGTAGCCCCAAGGATGGATGTTTAGGCCTACCGGGTGGTTGCCCCCGGCATCAATCCGATGCAGGAACAATTCATTTTTTTTTTCTCCCTCTCTTTCGGTTACCTCTGAAGCTTCTTGGCAGCTTCACGCCAACTTTTTCTGGTGAGAGAAATTTGGGAGTAAATCGCCATTCTAGAGCCTCGATAAGCCTCGATGACCTTATCGAGGCTACTAGCATGGCACGAGTTTCAAAACTGTCAATAAGTGGCTTATCGTTGCTCACTTGGCGATTTGTTTTTGACGGCTGAAAAAATTGCAGATTCAACCCATTTATCAAGGCTTTCTGAATCAGTGTAGGAATTTTTGGAATAACGGCTAAAAAGCCTCAATAAGTTGCTTATGAAGTCTTATTGGGTAGGCCCCTAAAACTTAGTAGTCGAAGTAAAAGTAGTCCAGGGTCAGCAACATGAAAAACATCCTTCTGCCCTCACATGATTAAACCTTAGGTTGAGTCCCTGGTGGTCACGGCGGCGCGTGCTATGGTATGCACATCACACACCACAGCTATGGGGCCCCAGTGGATGTGTGTGGGTGCACAATGTGCTGTGACGCGTAAGCTAGCAAGAATTTTGTCTTCCCGTGCTGCGATGTGGTCACGTGTCAGTGTGCAGCCAATATCATGGCCATGTCCCCCGTCATGGACCCGGCCCCCACATTCCCCTAGAGCTCCCCTACAGAACACTAATCGTGGCTGTAGGCTCTGCACGTGCCGCCATGCAACCAGGCTCGCATGCAGCAGGGAGGACTGGGGCTGTAGCTTTATTGTCTTGAGACTAGTACCAATGATAATATGTTCTATCTCCATGAGTCTCTGGCACATCCAGAGGCACAGAGACACACTCATTGAAATGTTTTAGTTACATAGTTACATAGTAGATGAGGTTGAAAAAAGACTTCCGTCCATCAAGTTCAACCTATGCTAAATTTAGACAACAGATACTTTATCCTATATCTATACTTATTGATCCAGAGGAAGGCAAACAAAAAAACCCATTAAGGGGAAAAATTAATTCCTTCCTGACTCCAAGAATTGGCAATCCGATTAATCCCTGGATCAACATCCTTCCCATGTATACTTATTTGGTATATCCCTGTATACCTTTCCCATCTAAAAAGATGTCCAACCTTTTTTTGAACAAATCTATTGTATCTGCCATCACAGTCTCCATGGGTAATGAATTCCACATTTTAACTGCCCTTACTGTAAAGAACCCTTTCCTTTGTTGCTGGTGAAATTTCCTTTTCTCCAACCTTAAGGGATGGCCCCGAGTCCTTTGTACTGCCCGTGGGATGAATAGTTCTTTTGAAAGCTCCTTGTATTGTCCCTGAATATATTTGTATATAGTTATCATATACCCTCTTAGATGCCTCTTTTCTAATGTAAATAAATCTAATTTAGCTAGCCTCTCCTCATAAGTTAGAATGTCCACCCCCTTTATTAATTTGGTGGCTCTTCTCTGCACTCTCTCTAGTTCCATAATGTCTTTTCTTAGGATTGGTGCTCAAAATTGTACTCCATATTCAAGGTGTGGTCTTACTAGTGCTTTGTAAAGGGGCATAATTGTGTTTACTTCCCTTCCATCCATTGGCCGTTTGATGCAAGATAAGATCTTGTTTGCCTTTGCAGCTACTTCATGTCATTGGGCACTATTGCTAAGCCTGCTGTCTACAAGGACTCCTAAATCCTTCTCCATCAAGGATTCCCCCAATATATCTCCATTTAATTTGTAAGTCGCCTTTTTATTCTTGTATCCCAAATGCATAACCTTACATTTATCTGTATTAAACCTCATCTGCCATTTACTTGCCCACGTTTCCAGTCTCTCCAAGTCCTTCTGAAGAGAAATTACATCCTGCTCTGATTCTATTACCTTACACAACTTAGTATCATCAGCAAAGATGGAGACTTTGCTCTCGATCCCAACCTCAAGGTCATTAATAAACAAGTTAAAAAGCAGGGGTCCCAGTACCGATCCCTGAGGTACTCCACTCACGACTTTAGCCCAACCTGAAAAAGTTAAATTTATGACAACCCTCTGTTGTCTGTCCTTTAACCAGTTTTCAATCCAGGTGCATATATTATTACTGAGTCCAACTTTCTTTATTTTGTACACCAACCTCTTGTGTGAAACCGTATCAAAAGCCTTTGCAAAATCTAAGTAGACCACATCAACGGCATTACCCTGGTCTAGATTCCTACTTACCTCCTCAAAGAAACAAATAAGGTTAGTTTGGCAAGATCTATCCTTCATAAATCCATGCTGACTATTACTAATAATTTTATTTTCCATTAGGTATTCCTGAATATTATCCCGTATTAAACCTTCCAGTAGTTTCCCTACTATTGAAGTCAGGCTTACAGGTCTGTAATTTCCCGGTTGTGATCTAGCTGCCTTTTTAAATATAGGCACCACATCTGCTTTACGACAATCTTGTGGTACTGAGCCTGTGGAAATGGAGTCCTTGAATATTAAATATAATGGTTTTGCTATTACTGAGCTTAACTCCTTGAGAACTCATTGATGTATGCCATCGGGGCCAGGTGCCTTATTAACTTTAATTTTTTCAAGTCGTTTATGAACTTCTTCCTCAGTTAATCAATTGTTCATTAATATGGAGGTTGTGGCTTCCTCCTGCGGCACTACTATTGAACTTGATTCTTCCCTGGTAAACACAGAGGCAAAGAATTTGTTTAATACCTCAGCTTTTTCCTTATCTCCAATAATCTGCCTACCCATCTCACACTGAAAGGGTCCTATATTTTCTTTTCTCATTTTTTGTTATTAAGGTACTTAAAGAATTTTTTAGGGTTGACCTTACTTTCTATAGCAATCCTTTTTTCATTATCCATTTTTGCTAATTTGATTGCCCTTTTGCAATTTTTGTTACATTCCTTATAATTCTGATACGATATCTCTGTCCCTTCTGACTTAAAGAATCTAAACGCCTTCCTCTTCTTGTCCATTTCCTCCCCTACCTGTTTATTTAGCCACATTGGTTTTGACTTATTTCTTTTATACTTATTACCCAAGGGTATACACTGATAAGTGTGCTTTTCTAACAATGTTTTAAAGACTGCCCATTTATCTTCTACATTTTTCCCTGCAAAAACATCATCCCATTGTATTACTACTAGATTAGACCTCAGTTTATTAAAATCTGCCTTTCCAAAGTTGAAGGTCTTTGTTGAACCCAAGTAATCTGTTTTTTGATAATTTATTTCAAATGAGACCATGTTATGATCACTGTTACCCAAATGTTCCAGGACTTGAATATTTGTTATTACTTCTACATTGTTTGATATGACCAAATCCAGAACTGCCCCTCTCCTGGTTGGTTCCTCAATAATTTGGGTCATATAATTGTCTTTAAGCACCCCCAAAAACCTGTTTCCTTTTGTTGTAACGCTAATCTCATTGCCCCAGTCTATGTCTGGATAATTAAAATCACCCATTATGCAAACATGACCTAGTTTTGATGCCTTCTCCATTTGCAAAAGTATTTTAGCTTCCTCAATCTCACAGATATTTGGTGGTTTATAGCATATTCCCACAAACATTTTCTTTATACTTTTACCTCCACTGCTAATTTCTATCCACAGTCTCTACATTTTCATCATTCCCTTCATAGACATCATCCCTTAAAATAGGTTTTAGATCCAGTTTAACATATAAACATACTCCACCTCCCCTTCTATTTGTTCGATCCTTCCGAAAAAGGGAATAACCCTCTAAATTAACTGTCCAGTCATGAGTTTCATCCCACCATGTTTCAGTAATGCCTATGATATCATACTGCTCCCTTGCAGCTATTAATTCAAGCTCCCCCATTTTATCTGTCAGGCTTCTTGCATTAGCAAACATGCATTTCAGTTTTTTTTAGCCTGTACTATTATCTTATCTGCTCCATCCTTTCTGCGCCAACTTGGTATAGTCTTTAGAAGTTTTCTAGTATTATCTGTATTTACTATGGGTGTCTCGCTGCTTGTCAAACTCGCACTTGCCCCCATTCTACCTCCATAACCCCTTGTTTCCTCATCTATTCCATTTAGTTCATTATCTGTTTCATTCCCCTCCCTCCTCCATCCTAGTTTAAAATCTCCTTTTAGTGATACTCCTCTCAGCACCCTTACTTTATACCCTTACTATGAATGTTTCCGGAGACTGTTAGACTACTCAAGCGTTCTACAATAAGTAAACTTTCTATCAGAAACACAAAACGTTGACACTGTTACTGTGCATCCTTTAACTGTTAACCAATAAAAAACCCAGGGCTCCAAAATGTCCCATAGCAATGGGATTGCTAGCACATTATAACTGCCCATATATTCCAAAACACTCTAAAAATGAATAGGTTTCCTCTGTCACACATAAAAACAGGATTCCACTGTAAACATATACTTTTACTATTTAAACTCTTATAGTTTCCAATTCCCCTAAACTAAATAACGCTTTACTGTAGACGGTCAAACACCCAGAAAGTCCAGACTTTCACTATTGTTGAAAAATCATAATTTCAGCTTCCCTACAATTTTTACTATGCAAAAAGCTTCCAATCTATTCCTTAATAAACTGCTACAATTACACTATAAATAATGAATATTCCAAAAGATGCATTATTGGCCTACCAAAACATAGAGAACTGACATGCAGTGGGAATGACAGTGGTTGAATAAATTAAATATTGGTTGAGCAACAGACAACATAAAACTAATGTCCAAATTAATGCTATGTCTTTATAAAACAGGTGAATAAAATGAGCATAAATAATGCACCTAAAACCTTGAGGAAGCATACTATAGATCAGTGGTTCCCAATCTGTGCGCCGCAGCGCCCTGATGCTCCGTGGCTTTCCTTGAGGGGCATCTCGATTATCCCTCCCCACCAGTGTTGCCAGGTTCTTCTATGTAGAATGTGAATGAATGCTGCCGGGGAGATTGGATGAAGGAGGATGCCGGGGAGGGGCTTAGAATGCCGGCTGGGCTGCAGGGGATTGACTGCAGGTCAGAGGTTGCCAGGGGCGGGGCTTCCGCTTTGTGCAGAGCACACGGTGAGTGGGGGTGTGTGTGTCTTCCCGCTCCTGGTTCCTCTGTCTTCTGGTGGCTGCGCGGTGTGTCCCCCCCCTTCTGCCCCGGGTCCCAGCCAGGGGTGATAGTAGGTGGTAGCAGGGGTGCCCGCCGGGGGGGAGGGGAGTTGTACCTTTGCCTGTTCTGGCGCCCCCTTCCCCACGTCTCCTTGGCCCGGGGGCGGGCAGTGGTGGTAAGAGGTCGCTGCCGCTGGCTGGCGGGCGGTGGGTGCAGGGGGAGGCGGGGAGCCGCCTGCTCGGATCGCCTGCCTTTCCACTCTTCCCTCCTACCACCCCCCCACCCCTCCAGTCACTCACATCCGTCGCTGCTTCTGCTCTCGTACTCCACTTTGTGTGTGTGTATCAGTGTTTGTGTGTGTATTAGTGTATCAGTGTGTGTGTATCAGTGTGTGTGTGTATCTGTGTGTGTGTGTATATCTATCATTGTGTGTTTGTGTGTATCTGTGTGTGTGTGTATCTGTGTGTGTATCTCTATGTGTGTATTAGTGTGTGTGTGTGTGTGTGTATCTGTGTGTGTGTATTAGTGTGTGTGTATCTGTGTGTGTATCTATGTGTGTGTGTGTGTGTGTATCAGTGTGTGTGTGTAAATGTGTGTGTGTGTGTGTGTGTGTATCTGTGTGTGTGTTGTGTGTGTGTGTGTGTGTGTGTGTGTGTGTGTGTGTGTGTGTGTGTGTGTGTGTGTGTGTGTGTGTGTGTGTGTGTGTGTGTGTGTGTGTGTGTGTGTGTGTGTGGGAATCAGTGCGTTTGTGTGTTTGTGTGTGTGTATCTGTTTGTGTGTATCAGTGGGTGTGGGTGTATCAGTGGGTGGGTGTGTGTCTGTGTGTATCAGTTGCTGTGTGTGTGTGTGTGTGGCTGTGTGTGTGTGTCTGTGTGTGTGTGTATCAGTGGCTGTGTGTGTGTGTATCAGTGGCTCTGCAGGCCAGCAGTAGCTGTGTGTCTGTGCAGGTCTGTCTGTGTGGGTGTCTGTGCGTGGTCAGTATCTGTGATGGTCTGTGTGTGAGTGTCTGAGAGAGAATGGGGGGCGGGGAGGGGAGAGAATGGAGGGGTGAGAGGGTGATGGATGGTGGACAGAATAGAGGGGATTGAGAGAATGGGTGGAGAGAATGGGGATGGGAAGGGAGAGAGATCTTTAGCAACATTTTAATAAAGCTTCACTAAATTCAGTAATCATTTATTATTGGGCTTCTTTTGGGCTGTTTTCACGATGTTATTGGGCGGTATTTTTGGGAACTATCTGGCAACACTGCTCCCCACAATGCAGCGCGTGCTCCGCGGGAAACCAAAATGGCGAAGGGCTGCAACCGAACTGGGCCATTTGCGCGTTCCATGTAAGGTTTTCGAGCTACCTCTCGCTCTCTCACCGGCTGCGGGCAGCGACAGAGACAGCAAGAGGAGTTCCCGGCGCTGTCTCCTGGGGGGGGCGGTTAATTTGTTTTATGAGGCGCTCTGCACCACTGCAGTGGCCGAATGAGGTGAGCGCGGTGCTGCCAGTGCCAAGCCACAAACTGCGCACTGCAACTGTTAGGTATGTATATACATCTTAGTTTTCACTTTGTGCGCCGTGGAAAAATGCTGATCGCCTTTGGGAGCCTTGAACCGAAAAAGTTTGGGAATCACTGCAATAGATGATTAATGTTACATTACTAATGCCAACTATTGTACCACATATAATATCAGATTTGATAACTTAAAAGTAGCCAGACAATATTATACAGCGTTTGGGACACTCATCATGAAAAGCAGTGTACAGGAAAAGTATTACCAGAATAAAGAACAAGATGTTACTGGCACAATACAGATCATTGGTCACACATCACCTAGAGTACTACACTATGTTTAATTATTCTGGATATAATGTACCTGTATAACTAGAGCCACATATGCAAAATAAAAAAAATGTCTAAACAAGGGTAACCAAAGGTATAATGTTTCTTTTTTTTTTTTTACATTTGAGTCACAAATACAGTAACTGTATGTAAATGTTTATTTACAGTAACGTCTCCAAATTGACAGAGAACCTGAACATTAATAATGTTATGACCCATACATCACTGGTAAAAAGAAAAGATAGAGGTTTCCATTCTGGTTGTTTACAGTAAGTTTAATGAAGACCGACAGCATCATTAACTGAAATAAAGACATAGTAGTACTGTATTTAGAAGTTTTCTTAAACAATAACAACCACTATAGTTGCATATCACTTTTTATCTGAATCAGTAGTGACTTATACGTAAACTGATGCGACCATATGTTTGTAAAGGCTTCAGTCCATCATTATACACTAACACAGAGAGTTCGAGTTAAATTTCTTAAGCCATTTTTTTCAAACCTGTGTTTAAAAGATCTCATTTAGTCAAAAATTGCACATTTCCTGTTATTTAGTCTCAATAGCAAATATATTTAATGAAAATAATGAATGGTAAGTTTTCCATATTGAATCTAGCTCATTGAAATATTACTCTAGACAAAATACTTTTTATTTATCTGACATTTATTTAGACTGCAGCTTTCCAGTTGTACAAAACTCACACCAACCACAAAGCTTATGGCAGCCCTTGTTACATTACCCACAATGACATTTTGTTCTAATTTATGGAATGCCAAGCTGTTATCAATTACAGCAGCTCTTGTGTTCTTTTGAGAGTATCATCTGTATAACAAAACCTCCAAAATACATATTTCTAAGGCAGCTTGAAGCAATTCAGTGCTGGCCTGTTAAATACATTCATTTGACTCAATAGAAGTCTGTTAGTAATATTTATTTTTTATTGTTGATGGAAATTCAAGTATCTCGGCTTGTATATGTATCTATCTATCTATTGACAGATGTCGCAGATGTTACCACTTCCGTTAACGCTGGCGCGTTATTTAACAGTAGCTCTTTTGTAAACAATGGTTAAGGAGATAACGCATTGGATTATTATCTAATATGTTATGCAAGTGTAGCCTGGAGCTCCCGTGGCTCCTGGAGACCCCCCTCCCCTTGGGCAGTTCGGTCGCGGGTGTCGAGAGACCCGACGGCTGCTTCCAAGGGTGGGGGCTGGAGCAGGGAGCAGCGCGGCTTCTCCTGCCTGCGGCCGGTTGCCGGGGACGCGATCGGGCGGTTGCTAAGGCCGCGATCGCGTCTCTAAGGTCCCGGCGGCCGGACAAGCAGGGCGCCGCCATTGAGGACACTGTTGCGCATGCGCAGGGACGCGTAGGCGCAGGGACAGCCCCCGAGACAGGGATAGCTCGCGCGAGAGCAGGGAGAGCTGAGGGAAGGTCGAGGCAGCCCGGGAAAGCTTGCGCAAGCGCAGTGAAGGTAGGGAAAAGCCCGCGAACCCCTAGCCTACCAGGGAAGGCTCTGAGCTGGGACTACATATCCCCAGAGCCTTTGCGAGCCCCATGTGACCCCAGGGAGCCAATAGGGCTTAGGAGACCCCTGAGAAAAGAGATACATTTGGCGGGCTTGCAGCACGTTAGATCAGTCAGAGACCGGAGCAGCCCAGGGAAGGAGGTAGGGTACAGGAGTCAGGGACTCCCTGTACTAGGCCAGCACCCCCAGGGCTCGAGATAGCTCAGCTCCCCAGTAAGGTGAGTGTTGCCAGGGGCAGCCCTCGGGTTAGGGACCCTGCCACTTACATTAGTGGGAGCTGGGAAAGGAAGGTTACAGAGAGTTGGAGTCAGGGAGCTGTGAGGGAAGCAAGGTGCGGGGAGCGAGAGCAGCTCCTGCACCCCATAGGTACCCACACCCCAGGTAGGCCCCAACTCCCCACTAGGTTAGTGGGTAATTGCTGAGGGAGGCCCAAGATAGGGACGCTGCCCTTAGTGTAGTGCTGCATTGTCAGAGTCACGGCTGTCAGTGCTGTGAGGTCTGACAGGCAGGCACCTTGTTGCGCAGCACGTTGACTGCCAACCTCCAGTGAGCTACAGCTTGCTGCTGTAGGCGCTGGGACTAGTCAGAGAGTAGTGGGTCTGGAGAAGGGCTATAGCTGTTCTAGTCACCTTGAGGTAGCGCTAGGGGTAGGATGCCTGAAGGGATAAACTGGTAACTGAGAGCAGGAATTCTGGAGAGGATCTGCACTAGGCTAGCCAACAGTAGGTAGACGCCCAAGTACTGCATGGAAGAGTACTCTAGTCCATTCCAGATCACTTACCGAAGGGACTTGGGTAGTTGGGGGAGTGGGACAGGTCATTACCCCTGCAGGCCCTAGGAGTTCCCCAAGCCACTACAGGTTGCTGTACTACAGGGACAGGCCCTAGGTTAGGGTTCCTGTCACGTTAGTACCATTTAGATTAGACAGGGACACAGCAGACGCTGCGGTTCCTGTGAAGCGGTCCGCACGTGCAAGGAGTTCGGTTGGATCAGACGGATTCATCACACGTCTGACCCTTTGAGAAGTTTGTTGCTGACCCGAGCACCGGAGTGCTCGGCAGGTATTATACCATCACATGTGCACCAACAGGCCTAGAGGTTCTTAGTGACTGCGCAGTCACCCATTGACTATCTCTGTAGGAGTACGGGACATTGGGTGGGGTTCTTGGGACACTGGGTGGGATCACCTAGTGTTTGGGAATCGTCCTGCGAGACGTCACTGTTAGTGTCTCACCGTGAGAGAGACACAGGTTATCATTATTAGTCGTTAGTAAAGTCCTTCGTTATATAAAGCACTGTGTATGGTATTATTGATTGTCCTGCGAGGAACCACTCCCCCTCTGGTGGGAGCCATCGCAGGTGGAGGCGCTGTACCGAGAAGATGTTGTAAGTGATCACCCCTAGTATAATTACCCCAGGTTCCCCGTGGCGGAAGCTCAGCCCTCCTGTGAGCCAACAGGTAATGCACCACACCTGAGTAACAATATATGTTTCCTGCACTCACACAGTAGAATCTGCGATTGGGTGGGGGAATACCCGTTACACAATATTTTGCATCAATGATGGTAATGATGTCTGATACATCTGTATCTATTGTGATAGAACCACAATCTAAAGGTTCTGGAATAGTGCAGTGTTACAGGAGACCAGTGCTTCTAAATACTTTTACATTTCGGGATAAGTTCACTCGGCAGAACAAGGTAAGGGAATAAAATTAGGTTTATTCTGGTGAGACCAGCAGACACACAATGATACATAAAATACAGTAGAATACACACTTAACTGGGGTCTGGGGGGAGTCTCTAGCCTCAACTAGGTGCAGGGCGCCTGCTTCAGAAGGCTTACCTGAACTTCACGATACCTTCTTCGGGGAAGATACCTGGCAATACCTGCTAACCACGAGCAAGACAAAAGCTGGAACTTGGCCGCAAACTCCGAACTTGGTCTGAGCTAGGCAGGCTCCTACGGAACTCCGTGCCGAATGCTTTGCTATTTGGAGCAAAGCACTTTTGAAAATTCCGCCCGCGCCTCACCGACACATGCTCCAAGAAGTCTGATTCTCCAATCATCCAGTTCCCTTACATAGGCCTCGCTGTTCAATGTTCAACATGGAGAAGGGGCAGGCGACCAATCAGAGAACGGATCGTAGCTTTATCAGCCAATTAGAGCTGGGGGATCGTCTGGCTGTACGCGTCAGAGGTGGGGGTATGTCAGGATACCGGCAAGCAGGAAATTCAAATTGGCCAATGGGAATCATGTCTACCAGCAATGGATTCCCAATGCAAGCCCCATACCGCCCGCTGGGTAGACTCCACTGAGCCTGGGCGTGCAACGTGCCTCCACTGCGGGGAGTCCTTGATCCCAGACCCGGTTCTCCACCCTTCCCTGCTCACCAAACATTCTGACACCTCTCGACTTCCCTTCTCCTCTTTGATCCCTGATCTCTATGCAGACATCCTAGCTACCTCTCGGATTACCTGGGGGTGGGTGGGGAAGGGATGTTACCCCTGCTCAGCTGACACTAATATGGGTATGGTGCTATTCCCAGGATAGTACAATGGTAAGAACAGAAAGAAAAAGAACCTGGTAAACTGAAAGCACTCGAGTACATATATGTATTGATTTTAGTATTAAAAATAAATCTTATTAGTAATCTTTATTAAAATAACAGGGTATAAATAGAAACACGATGAGTGCTGAATTGTATAGGTCAGTAGAATAAATATACAAACTAAAGAGTGATGTTTCGCCTAGGTAGAAATCAAGGGTGAATATTAGTCATAATGGACTGGTATCCTCTTGACTGTAACTAACTTAGTTTCTATATAGAGATGTGTTGTGCTTTGTTGGCACCACTCATATTACATGATCATATGAATGGCAAGTTCACGGTCATGATCTTACCCATATATTGCTGCTGGAGCAGCTAGGGTGGTTTTTCTCAATGTAAAGAGAATAATTAAAGTTAACTCCTGACGACCTCCATGCTGCCAAAGACAGAGGTCATTACACTCTGCTCATATTACTCGACCTCTCTGCAGCATTTGACACCGTGGACCACCCTCTTCTCCTTCACATTCTCCATACTCTTGGCATTCGGAACAAAGCTCTATCCTGGATCTCATCCTACCTCTCCCATCGTACTTTCAGTGTCTCTTCTGCTAATACCTCCTCCTCCTCTATTGATCTCTCTGTGGGGGTACCCCAGGGCTCTGTCCTGGGACCTCTTCTCTTTTCTCTGTATACACTCTCTCTAGGTGACCTAATAACATCTTTTGGGTTTAATTATCACCTCTATGCTGACGACACACAAATATATTTCTCAACACCCGACCTTACACCTACTGTACAAACCAAAGTTTCTGAATGTCTCTCTGCTATATCATCCTGGATGGCCCTCCGCCGCCTTAAACTCAACATGGCTAAAACAGAGCTCCTCATACTTCCTCCCAAACCTGGCCCTACTACCTCCTTCCACATTACTGTTGGAACTACGATCATTCACCCAGTAGCCCAAGCACGCTGCCTTGGGGTCACACTCGACTCCTCTCTCACATTTGCCCCTCACATTCAAAACATTTCTAAAACCTGTCGCTTTTTCCTCCGCAATATAACAAAGATACGCCCTTTCCTCTGTTGCTCGACTGCTAAAACTCTGACTCAGGCCCTCATTCTCTCCCGTCTTGATTACTGTAACCTCCTGCTGTCCGGCCTTCCTGCCTCTCACCTGTCTCCCCTACAATCTATCCTTAATGCTGCTGCCAGAATCACTCTACTCTTTCCTAGATCTGTCTCAGCATCTCCCCTCATGAAATCCCTCTCCTGGCTTCCGATCAAATCCCGCATCTCACACTCCATTCTTCTCCTCACTTTTAAAGCTTTACACTCTTCTGCCCCTCCTTACATCTCAGCCCTAATTTCTCGTTATGCACCATCCAGACTCTTGCGTTCTTCTCAAGGATGTCTTCTTTCTACCCCCTTTGTATCTAAAGCCCTCTCCCTCCTTAAACCTTTTTCATTGACTGCCCCTCACCTCTGGAATGCCCTTCCCCTCAGTACCCGACTAGCACCCTCTCTATCCACCTTTAAGACCCACCTTAAGACACACTTGCTTAAAGAAGCATATGAATAGGACTGTGGCTATTCTGAACACATGGCACATAAAGCTTGGCCCCCTGCAGATGCACTTACCAGAACTCCCTCCTACTGTCTCTGTTCGTTCTCCCTACCTACCAATTAGACTGTAAGCTCCTCGGAGCAGGGACTCCTCTTCCTTAATGTCTAAAGCACTTATTCCCATGATCTGTTATTTATATTATCTGTTATTTATTGGATTACCACATGTATTACTGCTGTGAAGCGCTATGTACATTAATGGCGCTATATAAATAAAGAAATACAATACAATACATTAGTACCTGTACTACAATATAATTAAAAGAGTTAGTGGTGTAATCACAGTTAGTGTTAACTGTGGTCAACTTATAATATTACCAATTGTTTAAAAGAGTGGAATTAGAGGAGTCTCAGATCCCTATTACACTCGTACTCAGTCAGAATATGCTGGCCCATTGAATGTCTGATCAGGACATAAAAGTATGAACCGCTATATAGTAAATGTTAGCTAGAATAGCTACATGTTAGACTTGAGAAGCATGGCTGGTATTGTAGATCATTACTGTCTGAGAGTTTGCGTCCCAGAACCACCTCCTAATGTAATTCTTGGTCTATTCTCATATGTCCTTCCTTAAGAGTGTTAGGATATAGTTGTTAACATATTAAGCAAATAGATAAATTGCCATCTGCACTTCAAAACAGAAAATATATTTTCAATCCTTGGTATAATAACCTTCTTATAGTAGCTTTTTGCAAGGTATAGACTTATATCAGCAGAGTGTTAACTGGCTGCAAAGTTTGTAGCTACAATGTTGGAAGAGAATATTTGTCTCAACCTGTTTGAACTGCTACAGTGTGTGCAGCTATAACATTGAGAGAGAGGAGAGGAGGTTTGCTGTCAGCTGTGAGGTGTCAGCACTAATGCACAAATACTGCCCTCAGACCTAACAGATTGATCACAGATAGTTAGCCAGAATGTTAGTCTCAAGCTGTTTGAACTGCCAGCCCTGGATTCTCTTCCAACATTGTAGCTACAAACCCCCAACAACCCCCCCCCCCCCAACACATACAGTACAGTAATGGTCAAAAGCCCTATTATCCAGATCTAGATACTAGCGCAGGTTATTTTATGTGTGGGGAAGGGGAATTATTGTACGTATTGGGGGAAGAGGGTTATTGTGTCTTTTTGGTGGAAAAGTGAGTTATTGTGTGTATTGGTGAAGGGGGAGGGGGGTATTGTGTGTATCTATCTATCTATCTAATCTATCTATCTAGTCTATCTATCTTATTGGGTTATGTAACTGTTACCCACGCCTGTAACTTATTATCTTTAACTGTTCATGAAATGTCTTGAACTATAATGTACAAAACCCTATTCCTTTAATGTAACCTTGTACTGTTAGCATAACTGTGCTCAGGACATACTTGAAAACTAGAGGTCATTTTCAATGTATTATTTCCTAGTAAAACATTTTATAAATAAATAAATACCTCATTAGTATACATGCCTGGAATGATTTATCGGTAAGTTACTGAATGGACATTCTTTTGTGTGGATTGCTGCAGTTGGTTATATTGAATATTTCTGTAGCTTGAGCCATATATATCCCTGAGAACTAATTTAGGTAAACCTTTAATCTTTTTGCCATTATTTCAGCTTTTTGGACGGAAATTCATGAGTCAGCCTACTTCGAGAGAAACCCTTACTTCATGTTAGAAATTTGAGCCACTTCTTAAACAGTTTTATTATGTCCCCATGTCAGTTTATTTATGTTATGTTCTAATTTGTTTCTATGTAGGGTCAAATTCAATATATAAGAGCTTAAACTCTTGGGAATTTATGTAGAGGAGTTAAATACTTGACATTGCCCTTACTTGTCTATGTTTTAACATTCATTTAACACATTTAGCACATATTGAGCATTAAAGTCCTAACCTTCCATTTATCTTTACATATTAACTAAAGATTCTGCAGATCAGATCCTAAGGAGCAGTGGTATTTGAAAATACTCTACCTACCGGGATTCACAAAACTCCAATAAGATGTATCGGGGCATTATCTGGCATTAACTGCAAATTACTTGGATAGCAGTTAACATTGATCAAGCTCGGACAAACCTTGAGCGTTGTGAATCCCCCATTTGTTGCACTTTTGAAAAAAAAAAACTGGAATAGGGGCATTTTCATCTTTTATCTCTTGGTACCAATGTACAAAAGCTACTTTGCTCCATTTTTCACATCATAAAATGGAATGTATCAAATTATTTGTCTGTGATGTTTGTGCCATTCACCTTTTCTTTAATCCCACAAATCCTTCAAGTCTGAGGTGCCATAATCCTCTCTGAAACAAAATCTACACTAGATGTTAGAAACATAACCTAATTCTTACATAGCGCTGAACTTGTAGCAAACAATGATGCACTTCACTTCAAACTTCTCTCCATTGATGTACAGATCACTCAAATTCAGGGGGTGAAATCTGGGTTAGTTATGATGTTAGAGCAGGCATAGTGTAGTGGTACAATTGCTACTGTGTAACATGAGGACACAGTGAACTTACTGTAGAAAAATAGATATTAGATGTGATACTTTCAATTTAAATCCAGCATTCAACTTGTCGAAGTACAAAAAGAAGGTCCACTCACCCTAATCCATTCCATTAATGCACTGCAAAAGGGATAATAAGTCAAATAACTGCAAAATGAAGTCCACGGTGGGAAATCAAGCATAACACATTACTTTCAATCACGGGAATGGAAGTTGTTTTGCTAAGCAGGCATTAACAATTTCACTCACAGAAAACTGGCACTCCGGTGGTCTTGTGAAAAAATTGCTACAAAATGTATTACATGGTTACAGAAACAAATCAGCATTTTGCTCCCTTCAGATGCAGATAAACTAATGCAACTACAGTGGTCACAGCACTGGAGGATTAATGCTGTGGGGGTCCCTTTCGGAAGTATGGACCCCCGCAGCACGACCATGGCAGAGATTGTACAGTATTGGACACTGCGGACTTCCACTTTTTATGACATCGGAGATAGTAAGTCTGGCTTCTTCTTTTTTTTGTAAATTCTTTATTTTAATTTCTTATTGTTATTCACATACAGTTGTCATACATTATTTCTTGTGTGTATGTGTGTGTGTGTATATATATATATAAACGTGACGAAACACGTAGGGCTGGTGACATCATCACGTGTGGGTGTGTACACGTTGAGTCCTGGGCGTCCTAGTGTTCCAAGTCAGTCGAATTCGAGTGCTGGCATCTGATTCATTCAGGAGCAGAGGACGCGGAGACACTGTGGGTTGCAGGGATCTGGCGCCAGCTTGTGACAGAAGCTGATTGTGGCTACGACCTGATCAGGTGCACTCTGCTTATTTTGGACTCCTCCACCCCCGCTGATGTCTTCACATAGAGATTTCTCTCCCACGTATGGTTGCTTTTAACAATCTTGTAAGTGCATTTCCTTTGGGCTATAGACTTTAATTAAATGTACTCATTTGTTTAAACAGTTTTATGCTAAGGAGCGTGCGCTTCTGTTTGTTTTTTTATTCTTAGATTCCAAGTGGTTGGCTATACCACTTCTATCTGAAGCTGCAATACACTCCCTGGATTTTCTTTGGGACTTGTATCTCTTTGGATCTTTCTACAAGTGGAACATTCTTTTGGACTTATCCTCAATCACTGATCACATTATGGTTTGTTGTAATATATAGTGTAGATTATATTTACAATTAATTCATTTTATTAGTAATCAATTATCACATTTTTTATTATCACTTATTTCCACCTGAGCGCTACATAATTTTGTGTTGTCCTTTTTGTCATATATATATATATATATACAGTAGTGTGAAAAAGAAAGTACACCCTCTTTGAATTCTATACTTTACCTTTTGTTTCAAAATTGCCCCTTATTCCTTCTAGATTGTAAACTATCACGAACAGGGCCCTCATTACCCTTTCTATCTGTGCTTGTTTGTCCTTATTTGATATGTTATTATGTTTATGTAATATACATAAAGCTGTATCCCCATTACACTACACTGCAGAATATGTTGGTGCTTTACAAATAAACAATGGTAATAATAATAATAATAGAATCAAAACAAAAGACCCCAGAGAATAGGGTCAAAAAAGCACCCCCAAAATATGTACTCAATGCCCTATATGCAGGATAGCTAAATACTCTTGTAGGAGAATATTACTGAATGGTAAATAGTGGTCAGAGGTGAAGGGCTAAAAACACAAAATAATGACATTTTATTACATCTTAGATATTTAACATACAAAAATTATTTAAAATCATATCATATAGAAACCTCGCAGTGGAGTCCGAGGAGCCCTAATAATATATTACTCCTCGGACTCCTATACAGGATCAGGCTTGTTCTATGTCCATACACAATATTGTGACTGACAAGAACGTATGATACTGTGACCAAGTGTATTAACTGTTATTGGCTATATTGGCTATATATTGGCTATATTTTCATTACTTACGGCATCTAACTCTATGATAACACAGCGTGGAACCCCTGGTGTATGTTACCCCTATCGGTATTAGGGTGTTTTCTAATACCAACCTATAGGTTCTATCTATATACCTATCTGCAGCTCCAAAGGACCCTATGCCTATTAAGGAGCAATATATTATTAGGGCTCCTCGGACTCCACTACGAGGTTTCTATATGATATGATTTTAAATAATTTTTGTATGTTAAATATCTAAGATGTAATAAAATTTCATTATTTTGTGTATTTATCCCTTCACCTCTGATCACTATTTACCTTTCAGTAATATTCTCCTACAAGAGTATTTAGCTATCCTGCATATAGGGCATTGAGTGCATATTTCGGGGGTGCTTTTTTGACCCTATTCTCTGGGGTCTTTTGTTTTGAGTCCAATATCATTTACCCTTTTGCACCTGCATTCTCTAGGGCCTTCTCTATAGGTGAGCAGTCTGATTCATCATATTTGTTTGTAATAATAATAATAAGGTACATTTATAAATATATAAGTATACCACAGGTTCAATACAAAATATCTGTTGTATTGGCAACATTTTTGGGAAATAGAAAATACAAAATACTTTACTTTTCTTACATTTGTCTGTGACTCATACTGTAAATTAAGTTGCCTGCTTCTGTTGCCTCCTTTTGATATCACTATTGCATACCTTGGCACACATGCATAATTTAGTCAAACTTTTCTTTGCTACTTTATATAACCTCTAATGGTTGCTTGCTTGGCACAAAGATTGCACTTTAAAAAAAAACAAATCACAATTTTGCGAAGTAAATTAGTCGGCCAATAAATCATTTTTTTTTTTAAATTTGTAAATGGATTCAACAGTATTCTTGAAAATTGTTGATTCATAGATATTGCCAGTAAGTTCCGCTGATTTTTCTTATTACTTGTCAAAGGTGCACTACTTTAAATGTATATGTAGGGTTATTGTTATGCATCTTTTAAAATGAGTTTTATTAAATGCCTTGCAACTTGGGGCAGTCTTTTTTTCATAAAATCTCAATAAATTGTCAATAGTAAAACATCAAACATTTTTTAATTCAAATTTCTGAGAAAATTATTTGTACATCTTTACATGATCAAATAGTGATGTCTCGCAAAACAAATTAATTCTGACATAGCATGTCATCATATCTCTTGAAATTATACTGGTGGCCTGGCAGTAGTAGTTACAGTAATTAGTTCCAGTTGGCTTTTACAAGTTACAAGTTAATTGCTTTTGCAGATGTAGCAGACGTTATTCCACTCACTGGTGGATGTATCAAGACTCACTGTCCCAAGCGCCGCGGTTGAAGAAGCAAAAGTACATGGCACCGGAGACAGCGACTGCTGTGATCGCGCAGCTGGAGGTCTGTGCTTATGAATGGGACCACTCACAGCATTAAGTCTCCAGTGCCATGACCCCCAAGGACGCATGACTGCGGGTAGCAGTGACACCGGAGACAATAAGGTTAATCTGTATATATTATTATCAATGAACCATTTGCAACTGGGTTAACTGCACATACAATAACATATTTTCTTAGCTTAAATGTAGGGTACTTGTTGAGCAACTATATAAGGTATTAGAGTCTTTGTGAAAAAAGCAGACAGAGAGATTGGACTAGATTTGAAAATAGTGCCACGGGCGGTGCCCGCCATACTCCAATGGGGGTATCAGGGAGGAACCTCCATTTCTAGATCTGGTGCAAATGGCCCAGTTGCAGGTGGCAGACATGGTGGGCGACACGTGTATGTTGGTTATCCTAAAAAGAATCCGTATCACAACAAGATGTATGATAACCCTAAAAGGGATGCATCATACTCTAGAATAGATAAGAGGGGGAAAAAAGATCAGCCAAAAAGTTAAGACACACATAAAAATTCGAATACATCCCACTATCCCTCTAGAAAATACTCTGGTCGTTATTCTCCAGAACGTTCCCATTTTTAGAGGCCCTCAAGTCACATTACATAGCCTCAAAAGATTAAAAGAAATCAGATTGGGGGACAGAGAGAACAACCAGAGACATCCCAAAAGCCCCAAAAAGCCGTTACTCACCAGAAGAGGAACACAAGGGGGGAGGGCCCACACCAAAACGCAAAGAAAATCGGTGGGAGGATTGATTTAATCAGATAGAGGGATTTTCAATTTATCAACAGTGATACTTTATGAAAATCAAAAAAATGTTTTGAGAAGAGGTCTTTCTTTCTCAAAAACTTGTGGACCCAATGGATTCCAACTCTTCTCTGACTTACATAAATTTGCTAGGAACCTCACATTGAAAAGGCATTATTTTAAAAGATAGTGGTTATTCAAAAACCCAGAATACGACAGATATAAGTGAGGAATTAACCTAACAAACCCTATTACTTGTCAACATACAGATTTTAGACCACAGTCTAAAATTTATCCAGCCCATTCAAATGGGAACATACATAAATAAAATCCCTGGCGCGTCAGGCGTAAATCATTAAACGGATTACCACTATAGTGAACTAATGTCCATGAAAATGTCCACAGATGTGATCAAATCTGGAATGCTCCCAGTCCTGGAAACTGCTTGGATAGTGTCCTCTTTATGGGCAATGTTCATCCTAGTGTATAGTATACAAGAAAAAGGGGGCACACATAGTGCTGTATGCAAAGTCCAAATATGGTACACAGTAAAAAACAAATAAATGCCTACTTACAAAAGTGGGCTGGAATGCATTCAGCTCATACAAACTGTGCTTTTGCCAACGTCTTCTCCTAATGCTTCACGAACCCCACGTGTTGCAACTTTTTGTACTCTGTTGGTTTGCTGATGCACATCCCCACACTCAGTACCAGATCAAATTTTCTAGTCAGTGCTTTAAAACAGTTTGTAATGGAAGCTGGTGGCACCTCCCCCCAGAGCTCACTCCTCCTTACCTTTTTAACTTGGGAGGTCTTTTCACTTTGCTGCAAGAACAGGACATATTGTGGTTCTTTCCCATCATAAAGAAGTAAAAGGAAGGGTTCACAGTGTAGTGTAGGACCTGCATTAATTTGGTTATACCTTGACGTTGGTATGCAGGCTTATGACGCTTTGGCCAAAGAGTTTAACTAAATTACCAAGTAATTATTATTATTATTGAAGTATTTGAACTTTGTACGCATTACCATATATGTTTTGTCAATTTTATGCAGCATTGGGCACCCCTGTCTCTTGTTGTTTTTGGAAATCCAATTTTCAAGTCTCAAAAAGTCAGAATGAAGTATGTGTTCAAGGTCGGAGAGGCTATGGCTATGTGCATATAAGATTGTGTCATCTGCATACATGTGTATTGAAGCGCCCTTACAAGCTGTAGGAAGATCATTGATCTGAGAAGAGTAGGGGCCCCAGAACAGAGCCTTGCAGGACATCACAAGTGATATCCAATGGGTTGGAGTTAGAGCCTGAGATAGACACATGTTGGGATCTACCTGATAGGTAGGAATGAAACCAGTTTAAAGCATGCTTCCCTATTCCAGATCACGGGAGTTTGTTAAGCAAGATAACATGATCAACAGTATCAAAAGCCTTTGCAAAATCTAGGAATATTGCACCAGTGAGTTGTCCCCATTCCATTCCACACTGGATTTCATTGCAAACTTTTAGAAGGGTAGTTACAATGGAGTGTTTGGGGCGAAAGCCAGATTGAATTGGCTAGGGAAATTTGTCTTGGTATAGTAATTGCTTAATTGAGAGTGAACACATTTTTCCATGACTGTGGATGGTATTGGATGAAAAGAGATTGGCCTGTAGTTTGAGACGGTGTTTTTGTACCCACTTTTGAAGATTGGGACAACTCTGGCAGTTTTACAGGTCTTCGGGATATGGACTGCAGACAGAATAGAGTTAACTATGGAAGCAATTAGTTTGGCAATGGCTGGGGCACCAAGTCTTAGGAACTTAGATTGCAGTAAGTCAGGTCCACACTGGCTGCTTAGTTTTAATTTGTGGAGCGCTTGTGTAATCTCCTCTTTGAATACTGGGATAAATTGAAAATTGTTGGCAGTGTTGGGAGAGGGTGGGGCTATAGGGGTATTCAGCCGCTATAGTAATAAAGGAGTTAACCCACCATGCCCCCTTACGCACCCGGGAGGCCTAACCACCCACCCCGGACCCACCATACCCACCCTGTACCCATTGATTGTTAAAGTAGTACATCATACCCATAAAATATGGCATGATAAGCTACTATAGCAGTCAAGGGTCACTAATACAAAAGCCTGACTATCCAAAATACATAATAATAAAACCTACAGTGTACTACAAGCATCTAAACCCCCAAACTGTAAAATTAAAAGCAATAGCCAACCAATCAATGAAAGAATTAAAACTACTAGCCAATCAATTAAATAAATCGCACCACTAGACAATCAATTAAAGAATTCACACCACTAACCAAACAATACATTCCATGTATAAAAGCAGTAGCCAACATATCAATTAATTAATACATCCACTAGGAAACCATTAGCCAACAAATTACATCATTCAATAAAAACGCTAAACAATCTGTAAAAAAATACAAATCAAAATAAGCCATTACAATTAAACACAATTTTATCAAAACAATAAACATACATAGAAAATATAACAGTCAATAGAAGACATTTATTTGCCAAAAAAATGCATTGGCTATTACTGTATTCATCTGTAACATAAACTGGTACAGATTAAATCATTAGCAGTCAATGGGCATTGAAAAAACATAACAATAGAAAAATCCAATCCAAAAACCTGTAAAAATAAAAGTACAGACAGACCCAGATGATCTTCTGCTATATACTAGCTCTACTTACCTGTCTGGCACTGGCAGGTGGCAACAGCAGCAGAACACAGTTCTCCTCCCATCCCTACCCTCTTCGCTCCTGTCCCCACCCAGCACCATGCACTCCACTATTTGTTGGTATAAAATAAATGTACTTTATAATTATACTACTAGATATAGTTAAAAAATATATAATAGATTAAGCAAACAAAAAGGCCGCTGAGTCCAGGTGAGTGGACAGACATCGGACACACTCATACAAGGGTCAGTTCAATCAGTCCCAGCTAAATACTACAAGTTTTAAAAATGAAATGTTACAAATGTTTAACAGCCCTAAAAGCAAGAAACCCAATTAAACTGGTAAATTAGATTTAGTAGAGTTGTATGAGGTTTGGCAAAATCCGAGCCGGGTTTTCAGAGTCCAGTCCGGGATTTTGCTCTTGCTCGCCCTCTGTGGCAGAATTGTCCATTTTTGCTCCTGGTAACTTCCTTAAAAAGGACAGCCCTGTAAGCAGGAAGTTGCCGAGCAAAGTTCCAGTTCATCCTGAGTACATGCAAAGAGCTTACCTATTGTCTTCCTTGTTACCAGATCCGGCTCACGTACCTCGACTATCCTTGTCTTCAGCCTGCCTCGACCTCTGTATTCTCACCGGCTACGCAACTCTGCTGCCAGCCCTGACCTTCAGCTTATGATTCACTACGCTATCAGGACTCTGTTCCTTGGCTCAGGTTGGATCTTTCACTTTCCTACCTCAGCCCTGCGGGTCCGTTTCCTGCTTGAGACGAGCATCGCTACAAGTTTACAATAATTATATATTATATTATTATCTAGTGATGGAACTGGCAGGGGTACTGGTCAGTGAACTGGTGTGTGTGGACTGGACATACTTTATGGTAGAATACTGTATAATGTTAGTTAACAAATAACAACAAGAAACTAGATAACTAGTAAAATAGTAAACTGTGGTATAATAACAGTCAGAGAAATCTCCTGTTGTCCTATTTCAGTCAAAGATTCAGTCTCTTCTCTAGTTAATAAGCTGTGTTTACATCTATATATGTCATATATATACAGTATATAACAGAAATAGCCGTGTTAGTCCAGTTGCGATAGTGCAGAATAAATGCTGCACTACTTACATTATTGCTTACAGTATTGCAGACCTGAGGAAGAGAGGAGAACTCTCGAAAGCTTGTCCTATGACATAAATTATTAGTCCAAATAAAAAAGGTATCACCTACAGTAATACTGAAGTACTCATTTATTCTGCACTATATATATATATAAAATAAATAATATACTGAAAAAATTGTTGAAAATATTGAACAAATATTCATTTTACATTATCATCTTAACAATAGAACATATTCAGAAGGAGCTTGAATTGTTTAGGATAAGGTCCAGATTATAGAGAACAAGATTAAAGACAAATTGTCTGCTGAAGAAATTGAAAATCTTAAAGTAAAAATAGACAAGATGAGTGAGAATTTTAGGAACGAGTTAAAAATAAGGATGAGACGAAAGTTTCAAAGGGATATTCAGGACTATGAGAGTAATAAGATATATCGGTGGCCATATCAACATTCAGAGTTCCAACGAGGGGGGGTGGCCTTTCCGCAGATCCAATAAGTCAAGAAAGGAATTCCAACATCATCTGACTCAGAACAGTCTAGTGACACTTCTTTTTTAGATCAAGGCCTCCTGTCACAACTAACAGGGGGTCGAACGAGACTGACCAGACGCGGAGGGAAGCACAACAGGACGAGGACATGGACACAGCCAGCAAC
Source organism: Ascaphus truei (assembly GCF_040206685.1). Classification (NCBI taxonomy): domain Eukaryota; kingdom Metazoa; phylum Chordata; class Amphibia; order Anura; family Ascaphidae; genus Ascaphus; species Ascaphus truei. The sequence continues at coordinate 324,170,345 of NC_134486.1, forward strand.
CGTAGAACAAGATGACTACGAGGTCAGACAGTCAGAGACCCATAACTAATTGTGAACATTTCGGAATATACCCTTACAGAGATGGAGAGTGATGTCCTACAACGAGGCTTGTCCTTTGGCCCTACAAACAGAATGGATTTATTTGGATTTGGACGTTGCACGTTCCTTCAGGAACCTAAGGTGGAAAGCCTTTTTCGCACATGCACTCAACAGGTGGATCTGGTGCAAACCCAGACTATAACCCATGACAATGACATTACACAAGCACCTATGACTGACACTACTCTTACTGAACAAGCAGGAGATCTCAAAAGAAAAAGCACATGTAGCCCCCCATGCACTAATCACCAAGTAGAAGCGTATATCCAACTTACTACAGAAGAATTAGGTGGGCTATGAGGGAGCAATAGGTTAGCAATGCCCAAATTTCACAAGGTGTCAACGTCTAGCCGTAGAGAGTCTTAGGAAAAACAAAGCTGTAGTGATAAAGCCTGCGGACAAGGGGGGGAGCAATTGCTATCTGAGACAAAAAGTTGTACAGAGCAGAGATCCTTGAACAGTTAGCCAATATGGACAACTATAGGCTACTGAAGGGTGATCCCATATCTGGGATTAACACTAAAATTCAGAAAATCTTGGGAGTTGCTGAAACACAGGGAATTATATCTAAACAATTGCGATTATGTCTTACGGTGTCGGAGAATCCACTAATCATTGTGTTTTGTACACTCCCTAAGATTCATAAGAGATTGGAGAAACCCCCAGGGAGGCCAATAGTAGCAGGGACAGTTTCTATTTTTGAATCTATATCTGTTTTCTTGGATAAGATCCTTAGACTGCTGCTGGATATTGGTCCATCATATCTCAAAGATACCACTCAGTTCCTCCTGAAGCTCAAACAGATTAATACCATCACACAGGATACAGTGCTGGTGACATTGGATGTCAGTAGCCTCTATACCTCCATAACACATGTGGAGGGTGTGGGAGCTATTGCGTTCTATTTGACCCAGCAGGGTTTTTTGACACTTCCAGAACAGGATATACTATTGGCATTGCTTAAAGTGGTTTTCTATTAAAATTACTTTCTGTTTGAAGATGATTTTTACAACCAGACGAGAGGTGCAGCCATGGGATCGAATGTGGCCCCGACTTATGCGAACAATTTTATGAACCTTTTGAAGATCAGTTTGTTTATAGTCATCCTCTGTATAAAGCATTTGCGACAACCTGGCTGAGGTATATAGATATTCATGTCTGGTCAGGCACTCTTGGTGATCTATTGCTGTTCTATAAGGATCTAATCAAGTCATTGCCAACTATTACCTTCACACTGCATCATGATAAACAGGAGGTGTGTTTTTTGGACACCAAAGTATACAAGCTTGAGGACAAGGTTCAGACTGACCTCTTTACCAGGGATATGGATCGCAACACATTATTACACCATAGTAACTTTCATCAAATTAGCACTCTCTGCTCTCTCCCAAGGAGCCAACTGTACAGGGTTAAAAAAATCATGAGTGAAGCACACAGGCTTGAACAAAGCATGACAGAGATGATAAATAAGTTCAAAGCACAGGGATATTCTGGGACAGAACATAATGGGGAAGTGGAAAGAGTTGCTGGCTTTAGCAAGGAGACCTTACTTACACCAAAACACACTAAAACCAAGATCAAAAGGATTTCTTTTGTTAGTACATTTAGTACAATAAGCCCAAAAATAAGCCAGATACTCAGGAAACACTGGCATCTCATTGATTCTGACCCATTATTAGGCCAGACATTCACAGTTCTACCGCTCATGGCATATAGGAAGCCTCCTACACTGAGGGATGCCCTTGTTAGGGCAGATCTGGGCTCTGCTAGACAACCAGGATCACGGTTTAAAGCGGAACCTATTCATTGGACCTTTCCCTGCTTATCATGTCCACAGTGTGGGAATGTGCAGAAAGGCCCTGCATTTACTCACCCACAAACAGGTAAGAAATACTGTATTTAAGATTATGCTAGATGCAATTCAGAATTATTGGTGTATCTAATTAAGTATCCATGCGGGTTGGCATACGTTGGGGAGACTATACAGTGCGTAAAGCCAAAATAACATATTAGTCAGCACAAATCCACATTTCGGTGCAAAGTGCTGGACCAACCCGTGTCTGCGCACTTCCTACAGGCTGGGCATAGCGTAAGTCAGCGACGTTTCCAAGTCATTGAGGTGATACCTAAACCTCGGAGAGGTGGCAGTAGGTTGCACCAACTGAGAAAAAGGGAGGCCTTTTAGATTCAGGAATTGGGCACATTACACTCAGAGGCCTGAATAAGGAGTATGACCTCACTAATATAGTGTGATTTATATTTCTTCAGGTGGAGCCCGGGACGGAATTTTCAAGCAGCTGAAGTAAAGTGTACAGCATCCAGGGTGAGTGTCAGGTGCCAGATGACACCTTTCGTCTCGATCCTGGCACTGCTGGTTATGTGTGACTCGGTCTGTCTGCCAGCTAGCTGTGCCTTAATGGCCTCCCTTTGCAAATGGGTTTTGATTTGCTTGGCTGTGTGCTGCTGTTTTTTCTGTGGAACTGGCAGTGGTACCCAATGTGGCAACTCAGTGACCTGCGCACTGGCACATTAGGTGCAGGGATTGAGAGAAACTAAATGTGTATATATTTAACCGTCCTTGAAACTAATTGACACAATATTGTTGTTGTTGTTATTATTACCATTAATAAATATTAGTATACTGCTACTGCACATAATAGACACAGAAAAAGTCCAAGAACAGCAACACGCCATCAATAGCTACACAGCATTCCATGATGTAGGGATGGAGGGAGTTAACTCTGCAGCACTTTAGCACTACAGCACTTGGAAATACTTTAACTTTTGTTTGAACTAATTTAACCTTATGAAATAGCAACACATAAAGTGAATTAAGCTGAGTATGGTCATAGCACTAATTAAACTTCAAGAAAAGCAGCTGGAGAAGCAAAAGGACAATGTAAAAAAATGACATTTCTAATTCTGGATAACTTAGATCTTCTTATTTATTTGTTTATGAGTTTCCCCCATATTAAACTCTGTGCACTACATTTTGGCAACCATGCCAGAGAGTTGGGTTGAAATCTGAGTGTGACTAAAATACGCACAGCTACACATACACTAGACAGTGAAAATAATGTCTATTCGTTGTATATTACTTGGAAAGGATGGTTCAGAGAGTTGCATGTTGGTGGTGGTAATTTTGTGGGGCCAAAACAAGCCAATATTTTGCATCCAAATGGCCACAGTGCTTGGCATGTTCTGTATGTACGTCCTGGCTGTTTAACTTGTGACACAAGGCTGGGATAGAGGGCCCAAGTACTTACCATTTTTTGTTTCTTTTCCCTGTGAAAAACATATATAATTATTGTACATTGCAATTTGTACATAGATAACAATGTCTCGTGACTGCTGCAGCTGGCACAAGCCAATGACTGAGTCTTACACAATCTTAACTGCTGCTGACTTAACTCACTGTATGTATATGTAGCGCTGCTTCCCGCACCCTCTGGGAGATTTACCCTGGCTACAGTCCTGTATGGTGCTCGGTACCTGTTTGGCTCAGGAGATGCTGAATGTTCCGTGATGACACGGGGAAACAGGACAGGCTCGTGATGATCCATGGTGTTCTTTCTTGGTGCCAGCACTTCCAGCCATAGTGATCTCCATTAGAAAGAAAGGCAATCCTCACCATGACAGTCTTTTATCCCCATACATCTGTCCAATAGATTGTGACTGTTGTATCTGTTGCTGCCTTTTAGCACCGTTAATCTGTATATATTCCATGTATTACATTTATACTCCTTTTTATAGAGAGGATGTATTGCAACCACTATTTAGGGATGATTTGCCCTTTTGTTCATGTCCTGTTGATTGCAACAGCATGTTGTCTCTAATGTTGCCCTTAGGCATATACAGTGGCAGCCGCCGTTATCCTAGTGTGGCCGTATCGGTGCAACTCTGATAACCGCGGGCAGATGCAGTATGTTTTTTTTTTCCAGAGTGTATTGCGGTATTTTAGCGCTCCTAATATTAGCATTTTATTAGCGCTGTCTGCAATACTGCAATACCGTCTAAAAACTCAGGGGGGCTTCTGCGAGCTGTTGTCTTGGAAGTCTAAGGCTGAGTCCATGCTCCCTGCTTGCTCACTGAGGCGAATGGAGGAAAAAAGCGCACTAGCAAAAACGGAGCAGGAAGGGTCCTTCCTGCTCCGTTTTTGCTAGTGCGCTTTTGTCCCCCATTCACTCCTGTTATACTACATATTGGAAGCTGCACAGCTTGCCTACCACTCCTAGGATCGTGAGTATTGTTTATGTTCAGGGGAACCTGCCAATGAGACTGATGGTGGGTGGGCATGTACCATCTACCACCTGTCTTGAGGAGGATAGTACCCATACCATTGGATATTAAGTACTAATATCATTACTCATTCCTTATACCTTGGATTAGTGATTTGGCTTGCTTTATTTTGTTATACCTGCATTGGAGCGCTTTAGCCTATTTTTTCTATCTTGCTCGCTGAGGCGCGCTGAGGCTCAGGGAAAGCGGGTGCTTTCCCTTGCCTTGCGGTTGCTTACCGCACGCGCCGTCAGCGGGCCGTCAGGGGGCGGGCCGGGGGCGGGTGCGTCACTGGCCGGGGGCGGTCCAGTGACGTCACAGAGCTGGTTCACCCCCATTGGGCGAACCGCTCACGTGACCGGCCTGTCGCGCCGGCAAGCGGGGGAATTTTAAATTCCCCTAAGACCTGCGCTTCTGCAAGCGCACGGAAGCGCAGGTGAGCCCCTACTAAAGCCGCTCTAATTGCGGCTTTAGTGGCTCAGTGCTGAGCGGGTGCGCGCGTCAGCACGCTTCTGCCAGCAAGCAGTAAACATGGCTGAGGCCTAATACTTTAGCAGTTCAACCTACGGCAGTACACAGTCTGCGTGTGCGCATGTAGTAATTGTAAATTTGCATATTTATACATGCATTTGCTCGCTCGCCCCCGCACACACACAGGATAATTTACTGCTCTGCAGTATTTCAACTTCTTACTGTATCTTATCTACAGTACAGTACACCTCTTCCATACCATTCCTTTGAATGTGTGTCTTTCTGGTTTCAATCACATTCCTGCTTGATAGCTGATGATTACTGCACATGCGTCAGTCAGTTCACCACTGCTTGCCTGAGAAGTTCAAGAGTGAGTGACCAAAAAAAAAAAAAACAATTTTTCCCCCCTCATTTTTTATTTTTATTTTCTCCACAAGCCTGCCTAAACCATCTTGATATTACAATATTCAATCTGATATTCAATTTGACTGCACATGGTTGATTTGGGTGCTTTTTATGTATTTGGGGGTGTAGGGATCAAATTATTATGGTGACCTGCCTTTTGAAAATATGCCATTTCTTTGAACTGCAGTACAGCTAATCCTTCATGCAGCTGTACCCTGTACCCCTCTCCCCACGCACACACACAAGGCTCACTCAAGGATTTGAACCTCTTATCTACAGACACCTCTCCAGAGCCATTCCGTTTTTACAGCTTGCCATTGTGTTTTTAATCATCCGTCCCTAGCCAAGCATCACCTCTCTGCGCCTGCAAGCCTAATTTTCCTATTGTTGCCTTAGAGTCCCCTCTCTGTAATACTCTTTGGGAAGGGAGCTAGCTGATGATTACTGCGCATGACTCACCCATCCACCCCCCAACACTTTGAGGCTTTGTTTACGGTAATGCTTTTGATAATCCCTTCTCGAATTTGACATGTAAACTGATTTGCACAGCACTGTGAAATTAAGAGTTAAAAAAAACATTATCTGATTCATGTTGTTGATGCAGTAAATTACCACCTTTTGTCATTCTTTCTTTTTCTTTGGTGTAGGTGTGGAGGGGGGGGGGGTTGTCAATGATTATGATTATCATGAATGTAAAGAAATATTTATTTTATCAGGATTAAAAAATACAAATATAAAAATAATCATGAATAATACAAAATGCAATTTTTATTCAATTCTTCTGTCACATGAAAATTGAGGGCCGGTGGATAATCATGAATAATGCACATTGATAATAATATTAATTAATAATATATAATATATAATAATATATATATAATAATATTTTTTTTTCCGTCTTTATCTTCTTCCTCATTCTGTGTACAGTACAGTAGTTCATTGAGAGAGGAGAGGTTTTGTGTACATCATGACTGCAGTTTAGATACTGTACACTTAACTGTACAAACAGTTACCAAACTTTACACGATACCCCCCCTCTCCCCCAGTCCATCCTTTTTTTCTGAAAAGACAAGAAAACAAAAAATTAGTGCATTTATGTGCATACTGTATTATGGCATTGTGTGCTTATAGTACTGTCAAACCAGTCTATACTGGAACTACTGTATACTGTAACTACTGTTAAATACTTTGTAACCAGATGGCTGGTGCTGCTCTCTCTGGAAAGAAAATAATTGAGCAGTTAGGTGCATACTGTATTATGGCATTGTGCACTGTATAGCTACTCCATATTGGACAACAGTATGCAGTTAGTACTGTCAAACTAGTCTATACTGGAACTACTGTATACTGTGACTACTGTTAAATACTTTGTTACCAGATGGCTGGTGCTGCTCTCTCAGGGAAAAAAAAATCTGTGCCATACTTACCTGTATCATACTGTACTTACAATACTACAGTACTATACCATACTACAATCCTGATGCTGGCCCATTACGCGTGATCACAATGGGCAACACAGTCGCAATAGGGTCAATATATTTATTGCATCGTTCCACGGTGAGTACATCGTTCCAAAAACTCAGTATGCCTTGCGCCAACTCATCCTTTTTGGAGGGTTTCACGACTTTTCGGATATGGTCCTTCAGCTCATGCCAGACCATTTCGATAGGATTGAAGTCTGGCGATCTGTCATTGGAGGGGGGAAAAAAGGACAATTAGTTAAAGACATACAGTACACAGTAAAAACAGTGGGAAAAAATGAGGCACGGTTACCGCACTTACTCCGCGGGCTTCTTCACCCAGTTGATACCGCGCTCAAGGATATGCGCTGTTGACGCGGTGTGCTTCGGATCGTTGTCCTGGTAGAAATGGTGACCATCCGGGAACTCACGTGTGATGTATTCCTCAATCTCAGGCACAATTTTCTCTTGGAAGAAAGCTTTATTCATGATTCCTATAACAAGAAAAGAAAAGTGCTCAAAAAACTGCACACTAGTACAGTACAGTGCATAAGGCAAAAGCGTGTGACATACATTTTACTGTACCTTCAAAGATGGCGATGCATCCTGGTCCACGCCTAGAGATGGCACCCCACACATGCATCTTCACTGGGTGTTTTGGACGTGGCTTCATAGATTTGCAATCTTTTTTGTGGAATGCAAAGGTGGCAAATCTCTCCAGCGAAACAGTAGACTCGTCAGTGAAGATGCAATCCTGGAAAGTTTCTCCACTGTTGATCCATGCCTGGGCCTGGACCCCTCTCTTGATCTTGTTAACATCCCTTATCATAGGGTACGCTCTGTAATGACAAGGAACAATTTTATAGGTACAGTACAGTTTCTTAAACAACACTTTTACCTCCTGTACTGTCCAGTACTAACCTCACACGTCCATATTTCCATCCAATTCTGCATCTCATCTTCTTTATGCTGGTCTCGGATACAGTGAGATTGTGATTTTGCTGCAGAGTGTATTTGACCCTTAATGCACTCTTCTCATCATTCTCTTCACTTATTTTGTCGACCAGAAGAGTTGTCTCCCTACAGTGTACAGAAAAACAACAATCCGGTAAGTTAGAGTGCAGTAGGCCACAAGTACAGCACATCATTTGCAGTAAAAATAGTATAAAATGAGAGATCTACACAATATATAGTTCTATTAATATGCAGCAATATAAACAATAGATATACTGTAGTTATATAAATATACCGAAATAACTATAAAATTAGATAGATCTACACAAAATATAGTTCTATTAATATGCAGCAATATAAACAATAGATATACTGTAGTTATATAAATATACCGAAATAACTATACAATTAGATAGATCTACACAATATATAGTTCTATTAATATGCAGCAATATAAACAATAGATATACTGTAGCTATATAAATATACCGAAATAACTATAAAATTAGATAGATCTACACAATATATAGTTCTATTAATATGCAGCAATATAAACAATAATATATATACTGTATTATATAGTTATATAAATATACGTACGTGTTAGTTACCGTTGGTGTCCTCGTGCGTTGTTTGTTTTTTCCGTGTGCATGATTGCAAACGGTGGTTGATGGCACAACGAGGCCAGAAGCAGTTAACCAGCGTTGGATATCTGCAATTCAGTGTCCGCTCGTGTACATCTCCTTAATTCTCATGCTGAGATCCTTTGAAATCTTTTTAACAGGCATTACTGCGAGTAGAAAGAAATACAAACACAAGAATGTATATTCGATGTTTAGTCGATGTGTATTCAATGTGCAGTGAATCCACAAAATGGATGGTGTATTTATACGTTAATGACTCACATTAGAGTACGCCCACTTTCAACACCTGTACCTTGTCGCCATACATAAAAGGTTACACACTTTGCATAGCCTCCCACTCGATGATCTGTATCTGAACTTGCCCTTGTCCAGATACTGCATTGTGCCATCTGCTTCCATGGATCAACCCCAATTCTACGGACGCAAGAAGCCACTCGCCTCTGCCGTGCCTGTCACACAGAAAAAGTGAAAGGCGGCAGCTGTTTCCAAGCCAAGGCCAAAGTGACAGGCTAAGGCTAATAAAGAAAACCTTCTGCTGACCCCAAAGGCTAAGGGTTTTAATACACGTAAGCCTTATTATGTCAGGAAGAAATTCGGTGATGTACACACAACGCAAAACAAATGGTAGCCAACCCATCGAACCCGCAGACTACTTCCTCGTTTATGCTTTGACGACTCTGCCGCCGCTCTCACGGAAATCTACAGCCCATCTTCTCCACTACTCGTCCACGACGCTGCCGCCACTCTCCCGGAAACCCACAGCCCATCTTCGCCACTGCTCTTCGACGACGCTGCCGCTGGTGCCCCTGAAATCCACGGGTCACTTTCTCCATTACGCTTAGACGACTCTGCAGCTTCTCGCCCGGAAATCCACCGGTCGCTTTCTCCATCCCTCATCGACGATGCTGCCGCTTCTGTCCCGGAAATCCAGAGGTCACCTCCTCCATCCTTCTTCGACGAGGCTGCCGCTTCTCTCCATCTCATCCTCCATAGCACCCATCCACCCAGATGTCCACAGCACGCCATGCACAAGAACCAGCTCGTTAGACCGCATGCTGAATGGGTTAAGTGTGGATATCCCCGGGAACTCTACTGTGATGGTAAAGATAGATCTGCTTTTAGAGACCATGCTAAATATGGATCAACGGATGCAGAAGATGGATCAACGGATGGAGAAGATGGATCAACAGATGGAGAAGATGGATCGACGGATGGAGAAGATAGAGACTGACATAGCGGGGATACATAATTTGCTCGGTGTTCATGCTCCTGTATCCTTGATGCCAGAGCAGGAGGGTGGCATGGATGTGATGAATGGGACCTTTGACCACCTTCCAACACCAAGCGCACCCCCTCCACCAGAAGAATTTGTGTACATGTATGCCGTTGAGGAGGATAACATGACAACCCCGTCAAGACCACGCCAGGAGACAACATGGCGACCAAGACAGGAGGAAAGCTTCCTCCCAGACAACCTACCCTCGCCCGCCGCCACAAGCACACCCGCTCCCAGCAGAACACCCGCTTCCAGAAACCAACCTACATACGCTTGCATCGATACAGTGCCCGACATCATCCTGCGCAAGCTGCCACCGGCACTCAGGGAGAAGTATAGGGTGATGAGTGCTGGTTTACCCCAGAAGTATGCCATGTTAATTTTTAAGCACCACGTGTCCTACTTGGTGTACTGCGGGTGGGCCTACAATGTGAACTATGAAGGTAATCGCGAAAAAAGGGCGCTTCCTGAAAATTTAAGAAGTACTATTGTGGAGGAATTGCGGCGCTATTTTTCAATTACAGATCCTTTAATGAAAATCGTTCAGGACTCCATTAATGGCATTTTGCGCCATACAAGGCATCGGCCCTGGAAGGACAATCTGGTGGGGATCGAATTTGTGTGACTGTTCAACTGTTGTTTATTTTTTGTAAATGTTTTTGTAAATGTTTTGACTTTCTGTACTTTAATAAAGGAGATGTTGCGTGTTTTAACTTGTATTAATAAAGAAATGTTTTTCCTTACTGTACACAGGACCTGCACAATTCCAGTCCCCGAGGGCCGCAAACAGGCCTGGTTTTCAAGGTTATCCTGAAAACCGGGCCTGTTTGCGGCCCTCGAGGACTGGAGTTGTGCAGGCCTGACTGACTGTAAATGTACACCATCCTACTGTAAATGTTTTGACTTTCTGTACTTTAATAAAGGAGATGTTGCGTTTTTTAAATTTTATGAATAAAGAATTTTTTTTAATAACACCATACTGTTGTGCTGTACATGTTGTGACTTTCTGTACTTTAATAAAGGAGATGTTGCGTGTTTTAACTTGTATTAATAAAGAAATGTTTTTACTTACTGTACACAGGACCTGCACAATTCCAGTCCCCGAGGGCCGCAAACGGGCCCGTTTTTCAAGGTTATCCTGAAAACCGGGCCTGTTTGCGACCCTCGAGGACTGGAGTTGTGCAGGCTTGACTGACTGTAAATGTTTTGACTTTCTGTACATATATGTTTTCACTAGCAGTAAACCATACACATGTTGATGTTTTGAATTGCTGTACACTTAAAATGTTTTTACATTGTATTTGTAAATAAATGTTTTTGTACTTACTCCACCAATAAAAGAAAATGTTGATTTGTTTAAAAAATTTCCATTGTCTCCTTTTATACTGTAACAAAATACAGTGTTTCTAGAACTTACTGTACAGTACTGTCCAGGCATACTGTAGGCATGCGCAGTACTGTACATCACAAGAGTATTACAACAATACCTGCTGTATGGGTATAGAATACACATATGTACTGGAATACATGTAGAATAAATGCATACTTTTTATTTTTTCGGGCTTATTATACAGTATATATAAAAAAGTATTGTATACGGTCTGAAAACAACAGCATACTGTTTCCGGTTTTCTATGAAGCTCTCAGTTACAGTATTCTATTCTAATCAATAACAACGGCCACTAAACTGTAGACTCCGTTTTTTTTAATCAGATTCAGCAATGTGCAGGCATTGTAACACAAAGCGATATAATCCATCGAAATCCTCCATTTGCCGTTTTCCGCATGAGATGACAAAGTTTTCTTTTCTGAGGAACAAAAAAAAGGTAATTTTTTTTCTGTAATGGTCAGTCAGTCCATCCCCTAAAGAAGTTCCCACAATCAGTCCCACCAATAATTTTCTCGGGGGGCGTCTCCTGTTCACATGCGCTTACTGTTGATGTGATGACACGCATATGCGTTTCAAGAAGGTTCCAATGCGCATGCGCCTAGCTTTTCACCAATTGGGCAGTATCTACTGTAGAAGCTGCTCAGCCAATGATATTGCTTACAGGAGAATCGCTTGACTTTTGAATCGCATTGATATTGATATTTTCAAAATAAAAAAACAGAATAAAATACGGCAACATTACTCACCATAGACTTTCCCAATCAGCTGGTGCCGAGCCACTGCCAGTCCCGAATTCTTGATCATACACGTCGTTGACAGGTGACAGCGGGACTACTACACCTGTAGTCAGCTGATGAGGCTGGAAATCGCTTAGGTACATGCAAGCTTGCTTGAATCTGTAGGCGAAATCTGGCTCAGGCTGCAGGTATCCGGGCGGTAACAGACAGCAATGGTTGCCGGTCACCAGGTTTTCACTGACGGCCGGACCGTTATTGGAAGCTGCCGCTGTCGCTGTCGCATTGCTTGCCAGCGACTGATGTTTCTTAGTTGGTTTAAAGATGACCTTTCGCCTTTTGCAGTCTCCATGATCATAGATACGGGAAAAACCCGGTGATACACACCAATACCCTCCAATAACATCGGGATCAACACGAAAAAAACATGGATCGCTATATAACTTTTTCCTTATTGCACGCTTCCACACATGAGCATCTGGCAAAAATTTGTAAAAGTCATAGTTTTCGTTAAAATACTGATAAATTTGAAGAACTGTTGCCATCTTATCATCTGTTGCACTGATCTCTGCCCATATTAAATAAGCGTTCGTTCTGTCGGGTTTTTGGAACACGGACTGCAGTTGTGCACTCATGGCGGGACTCTCAGGACAATAAACAGACCATAAACTGTGCTTTACTTTTTTTTAATATGAAAAGCCTAAATTGATACATTATTGTAACTTCTTCCTTCAGTCCCAAGGCCAATTTACAATGGACCACTGTGGTATTTTTTTTTAAACACGTGCAAGTCGACACATTACTGAAGCGCATGCGCATTACAATTCATAAATATCTGCCATCTGGCGGATACGCGAAGAATTGCAACCAATTAAATCCGAACCATTATCAATAAACACATCAACCGCGCATCAACCGCGGGTGTGAATGCGGTATAAATGCGGTCAGAATGTGGCATGAACGGGGTGAAGTGCAGTGAAGTGCGTGGCATTCGGAAAAAAAACCCAGAAAAATTCGGAGATGTTGGAGAATAAAATGGGCCGCGGCTGTAGCACTTCCTTGTATCAGCCCTCTACTCCAATCCCTGTTCAGAGAAAGGTTAGAATCATATACTGTAAATTGTGCGAGCAATACCAAATAGTTTCACAGTGTATATTACACACAACATCTATAAATCATTATGCATTTTTAATGTGTTCTTGAAGTTTGAATGACATCACTAGGATTTTAATTTCCAGCGACAGGAGGAATACAACGTTGCGATTGGATATACAAATGTTGTACTACCTGCGATACGTAACACTCGTGTGTTTTATCTAAGTGATTAGGGCCCATCTACCTAGGGTATTGCAATAATTTAGGGACCATATGCCCTTTGTTGTGTCTTTGTGATTGCAACAGCATGTAGTCTGTGAAGGCTGGGTTCATCTCTATTATTTAGGACACCTCCTCCTTGTGCAAAAGGGAAGGGCACAGGATCTGCATCCTTATTGGACACATGCAGACTCCCAGGTCACCTCCACTTCAGTCACTTAAAGAGGCTGTAGGAGGAGGGAAACCCCCCACAGGATAGCCTGTCACTGTCTGGATCTTACTAGAACTTACATGACAGGGAAAGCAGAAAGGTAGCTGGCCATCCATCCTAACTATTGGGTGGAAGGGAGGGCCCAAGGACATACTCCTTTTACTATTTGAAAAACATATGCATAACAGTGTGTTAGGCAGCAGTGTCATGGACTCGAGGAGGTGGAAAAATCCCAATGGCTTGATTAGGCAGTTGAATAGACAGGCAGGCCGGCCAGGGTCAGAGCAGGCAAAGAGAAAGCAAACCAGTGTCAGAGCAGGCAGAAGAGTAATGAGATAAACCAGGGTCCAGGTAGGCCACAGGCAGAAAGCATAGCCAGACGAATGGGTCAGGGCAGGCAGCACACATACTCAGGCAAACCAGGGTCAGGGCAGGCGAAATATAGAATGTAGTCAAACAGGCGAATGAGAGGGTACAGTAGGACAGACTTAATGCAAAGTGCAGAACACTTAATGCAATGGCTGAAGACTCACTGATCTGGCAGGAACCAGGAACTTGCTGGTTTAAGTAACACGCCAGGGGGTGTCTCAATGAGGCTGATGCATCACAGATGTGGGAAGCAGCAACAGCAAAAAACAAAAGGCACACTGATGCAGTGGTGCTATAAGGTACTAATCTGGCTCATTTACAGAGCCGAACATAGTGATTTTGTGATACAGCAGCAGGATCAGTTAGACAATTTTATCTGCATGAAAGAGAATGTGCTCAAGACCATAAAGTGAACAGCATACTTTATGCACTGTTTCTAACTCTGTAACATTGAATGGGTATTTCTAAATAATCTCCTCTTTTTAACAAGTCTTGTTCTATCGTTGTTTAACCCCATCCTGTTGTTTGTTGGACTTGGAAGAAACATAAACCCTATGTATTTGTATTATTATTATTATTATTATTATTATTATTATAGCAGGGTACCCTCCCTTGCCACACATAAAAGAGGGTAGCCCCCGCATAGCCGAAAAATGTCAGTGTGAGGTGCTCACTAGGTCTACCCTCCCTTGCCACCTCCCTGGCAGTGGTCCCGTCGCTTGGGAGGGTTGTGTAAGTTGCATCGGCTATGTTGTGATTGGCGCAGCCACCTACAATATGGACTATGCATAAGGCAGCTGCCATCTTGGAATTACCTGTGCCAGAAGAGGAGGCCCTGGCAGTTCAGCATTTCCTCCGTGGACTGGAAGCAGCGTGCTCAGTCCTGAAGGACTGACGAAGGGAGAGGTAGTGTTCAGGGAGCCAGTGAGTCGCCTGGTCTAGGCCAGACCTGTTCCCCGTAGGTCCCAGCTAGTTTCCCATACATAGTGGAGTATTGTAGGGCTGGCATAAGGCGGAATGCCCATTGTTCATCCTAAAACCTGTCCTGATTGCTGCTATGTTTCTGGGGACTGCTATCACAGTTATTGTTATATGTTTGTACCTTGCTTATTGTCTTTTTCATTATATAGATGTTGATGGTATGAGGATTTATAAAATGTGTCTCATCCAAGAGAATGAGATTTTTCAAACAGAGGGAGAATGTAGCCATGTTGCCCCTGGCTACTAAAATCCTTTGCCCTAGGTGCTATCTGATTAGTATCATCCAGCAGTGCTAGGGTTGTCTCTTGCACAGGGGCCTGCATGTGAAATGGCTAACCAGAGAGACACTAAGTAGCCAAGTGCAGGTGCACTGCCAGTTTAAGTGACATGTAAGGGGGGTGGGCTGACTAGGCCTGTGATGTCAGCTGGGCCTGCCCAGATATTGGGGCAGAAAGAGTAACCCCTCCTCGGGTATAAAGGGTGAGGGTCCACTCCCTAGCTGGTTCTGTGCTGTTCTCTCCCCACTGGATGAAGAGAGTTCTGAGGGAGTCATGTTCTGCCTTACTCCTTTTTAGGGGGTGAGGTGCGTCTGAGTGCAGAGAGTAAGCAGGGCTCTGGCTGCTCTGCCTTTCCCCGTAGGAGGGAGGGAAGGATACCCCTGGGCCAGAATGCCTTATGAGGAGAAGGACTATGTATGCTGTAAGGATGTATCAGTTCTGCTGTGAGACCCCAAATAAAAGACAAGTTGCATTGTTGCTGGTACTCCAGAGTGCTTCTTGCTAGAAGGAAAGTTCCTGTATGGATGAATCTCTGCCCCTGGCAGAACCCTGCGGGATGGAGGTGCAACACCAACCTGAGGAAAAGACCCCTGTACCCCAAGCTCCTTACTACACCTGCGGAGACTCAGCCTCCTGGGAGCCTACAGGTTAGCACCATAACACCCGTAACACACCAATTTCCCTTAGGGGTGAAGGTGTTACATTATTATTATTATTAAAATTACTAAATTGTTTCCAAATGGCATCATTCTTACCTAGGAAGCAAAAAACACCTGCAGATTTCATGACTTTATAATTTTTTTTAATCAAATTCACATTTTCTCTATAATCCATAATTTTCAGCAAAACCAAATCATGATTTTTTTTTAGGGCGGGATCCAAAATCAAAACACTGGGTCAAGTGCCCACAACTAATCAAAAGCAATGAAGTTAGTGCTCCGTAACCACCCTTCCATGAGTTTAGTACATAAGTCACATATTACCACTTTGCTATTATAGAATAAATGGTCGAACTTTGTACAATTTTGTACGAATTAATTTTTATTCAAGAGTGAACTGCAGAGAGGAAAAAACTTCAACTTTAATCAGTCAGCTTGTCCTCACTTTTAGGTTTCAGTTATGTTACAGTTTCGACAAACTTTAAAACTCATCTCAATCCTGTTTTCACACTTTGAAAATATTCACAGTGCTTGTCCAATTTTGGATCAGTGGAAAATGTATTATGATTGTGCTTATTCTAGTTTGGTTGTGAAATGTAACTATAATATTTGTGTTCCAGTGCCTTCCACTTGATTTAATTAACTATTTTACAGTCTTCCATAATACTAAAGGATTACATACATTCATAGGATTCCAAATAAACATCTCTGTCACTGACCCACCATCTGGATATGGTTTAGATATTTAATTTCTTTCTTTTTTTTAAGAATATGCATCATAATCTGTTATTCCAACAGATTTATTTAAACACTAGCTGATATACCCGACGTTGCCCGGGATTGCAGGGGCAGGGTGCGTGAAGGGTGGGGTGGGAAGGGGGGGTGCGTGAAGGGCGGGGTGGGGGGTGAAGGGCGGGGAGGGGGTGGGGGGTGAAGGGCGGGGAGGGGGTGGGGGGCGAAGGTCAGGGATGGGGGCGAAGGGCAGGGAGGGGGTGGGGGGCGAAAGGCAGGGAGGGATTGGGGGCAAAGGGCAAGGGGTGGGGGGCGAAGGGCAGGGGGTGGGGGGAGAAGGTCAGGGGGTGGGGGGTGAAGGGCAGGGGGCAAAGGGCAGGGGGTGGGGTGAATGGCAGGGGGTGGGGGGCAAAGGGCAGGGGGTGGGGTGAAGGGCAGGGGTAGGGGGTGGGGGGCGAAGGGCAGGGGGTGAAGGGCAGGGGTAGGGGGTGAAGGGCAGAGGTAGGGGGTGAAGGGCAGGAGTAGGGGGTGGGGGGTGAAGGGCAGGGGTAGGGTGTGGGGGGTGGGGGGTGAAGGGCAGGGGTAGGGTGTGGGGGGTGAAGGGCAGGGGTAGGGGGGGTTGAAGGGCAGGGGTAGGGGGCATGAAGGGCAGGGGTAGGGGGGTTGAAGGGCAGGGGTAGGGGGGGTTGAAGGGCAGGGGTAGGGGGGGTGAAGGGCACGGGTAGGGGGGGTGAAGGGCAGGGGTGTGGGGGGGTGAAGGGCAGGGTAGGGCGGGGTGAAGGGCAGGGGTAGGGGGGGTGAAGGGCAGGGGTGGGGGGGTGAAGGGCAGGGGTGGGGGGGTGAAGGGCAGGGTAGGGCGGGGTGAAGGGCAGGGGTAGGGGGGGTGAAGGGCAGGGGTGGGGGGGTGAAGGGCAGGGGTAGGGGGTGAAGGGCAGTGGTGGGGCGGGTGAAGGGCAGGGGTGGGGGGGGGTGAAGGGCAGGGGAGGGTGGGTGAAGGGCAGGGGGTGGGGGGGTTGAAGGGCAGGGGGTGGGGGGTGAAGGGCAGGGGTTGGGGGGGTGAAGGGCAGGGGGTAGGGGGGTGAAGGGCAGGGGGTGGGGTGGGTGAAGGGCAGGGGGTGGGGGGGTGGGGGGGTGAAGGGCAGGGGGTGGGGGGGTGAAGGGCAGGGGGTGGGGGGTGAAGTGCAGGGGGTGGGGGGGTGAAGAGCAGGGGGTGGGGGTGGGGTGAAGGGCAGGGGGTGGGTGGGGTGAAGGGCAGGGGGTGGGGGGGTGAAGGGCAGGGGTGGGGGGGTGAAGGGCAGGGGGTGGGGGGGGGTGAAGGGCAGGGGGTGGGGGGGGGTGAAGAGCAGGGAGTGGGGGGAGGGTGAAGGGCAGGGGGTGGGGGGGTGAAGGGCAGGGGGTGGGGGGGTTGAAGGGCAGGGGGTGGGGGGGGGGTGAAGGGCAGGGGGTGGGGGGGTGAAGGGCAGGGTGTGGGGGGGGGTGAAGGGCAGGGGGTGGAGGGGGGTGAAGATCAGGGAGTGGGGGGAGGGTGAAGGGCAGGGGATGGGGGGGTTGAAGGGCAGGGGGTGGGGGGTTGAAGGGCAGGGGGTGGGGGGGTTGAAGGGCAGGGGGTGGGGGGGGTGAAGGGCAGGGGGTGGGGGGGGGTGAAGGGCAGGGGGTGGGGGGGTGAAAGGCAGGGGGTGGGTGAAGGGCAAGGGGTGGGGGGGTGAAGGGCAAGGGGTGGGGGGGTGAAGGGCAGGGAGTGGGGGGGGTGAAGGGCAGGGAGTGGGGGGGTGAAGGGCAGGGAGTGGGGGGGTGAAGGGCAGGGGGTGGGGGGGGGTGAAGGGCAGGGGTAGGAGGGGATGAAGGGCAGGGGTAGGAGGGGATGAAGGGCAGGGGTAGGGGGGGTGAAGGGCAGGGGTAGGGGGGGTTAAGGGCAGGGGGTGGGGGGGGGTGAAGGGCAGGGGGTGGGGGGGGGTGAAGGGCAGGGGGTGGGGGGGGTGAAGGGCAGGGGGTGGTGGGGGTGAAGGGCAGGGGTGGGGGGGTGAAGGGAAGGGAGTGGGGGGTGGTGAAGGGCAGGGAGTGGAGGGGGGGTGAAGGGCAGGGGGTGGGGGGGCTGAAGGGCACTGGTAGGAGGGGATGAAGGGCAGGGGTAGGGGGGGTGAAGGGCAGGTGTGGGTGGGTGAAGGGCAGAGGTAGGAAGGGTGAAGGGCAAGGGTAGGAGGGGGGTGAAGGGCAGGGGTAGGGGTGAAAGTGAGGCACAAATTGTTGGCAGGAGTAAAATGTCTCTCTCCACACACACACACACGACGGGAGTGAGAGGTGGTGGAGAGTTGGACTGGCGCAGATCCGAGGAGGCTGCTTGGCCCCCCAGCGGCCGGGGAGGTAGCGCCGGGGAGGTAAGGGAGCGCCGGGGAGGTAAGGGAGCACCGGGGAGATAAGTGAGCGTTCGCGGATGGGTTAGGAGGGCCATGCTGCGCTTCCCCTCCCTCCGGGAGCCGGTTGAGAGCGAGGGGGGAGGAGCCTGAAGTTGGCGGCTGTGGCAGGAGGGCCGCGCCGCGCTTCCCCTCCATCCAGGAGCGGGCAGGCCAAGGGAGCCATCTCATTGGCCTGAGGCGGAGTGACAGGCCAAAGGTCCAATGCGATTGCCCCTAGAGACAGGGAACACACATACAGACAGGCAAACACACATACGACGGTTTGAGAAATATATAGATAGATATGTTTATGCACATTACTCATATGTATTAATAAAGACATCCACACGCAAACACATGCACTTTCACAAATATATGTGGCCTGGTTCCCCGCTGGGTCCCGCTTCATCCCCTTACCTTCTGCTGCGGCTGTCCGGAGTGTGGGGAGGGTTGCGGGCAGTGGCAGCGGGCGCCGGTGTCACCGGAGGTTCCCATGTTGGGGGTGCGCGCACATGCACAGTAGAGGAAGACAGCCCGGTGGCCATTACAGACCTCACGCATGCGCAGTGTAGCGCAAGCAGTGGTGATCATAGAACAGGCTCTGCAGAGGGACTACATGTCCCAGCAGCCCCAGGGGCTGCAAGTCATGGGGCCAATCATAGCCAATAGCGTGGCTGGATTCCCTGCTTTCCAAGAAGATACATTTGGCGCACTAGAGAAGCCACGCCAGTCGGAGCTGGTACAGGACAAGGGTAGGGTGTGCAGGTGTCTGTGGCACCTGCACTAGGCCAGATAACCCCTTTGGCCCCAGATAGGCCCTGACTCACCTTTCAGCTTGTGGTTGCTGCAGGGATAGGCCCATGAGATAGGGACACTGCCCCTGTAGTAGAAGTGACAGAAATCTAGCCAGGACGCGGCTGTGCTGGCCTTAGGTGATCTGGGACCAGATCACCCCTCTGTTACAAGAAACATTGCACATGGTGGTAGACTCCACATGGGACCCGGCCAACGTAGAGGTGGAGGCTTCGCGGATACATCCTTGGATCCGTGAATCCCATCAATGAGACATCAGCACGCCCGGGTGTGGGACCACCCGGCAGGTACCTCAACTCTGAATGTGCACCAACCATACACTTTAGTGGGCAGTGCTGTACCACATTTTGGGGAGGGTCTATATACTCATGGACATCAGGGTGGTTGGGTGCCCGAGGGCCCCTCAGTACTTTGGGGAATGGGGTTCCATGTGGGGGACAAAGTGCCGGGTTGGCACGGCCGTGCATGGCCTGGTTGTGGTATATATATATATATATATATATATATAAATATATTATATATATATATATATATATATATATATGATTCATGCAGTAAACTGTTATACTTTTGTACTGTGTGTTTCATTGCATGGTCTTGTAGCAGGGTTATCCCACATTGTAGGATCCTGTATAAGTGGAGGCGCTCTCCAGAGATGATCCAGGTACACCCCATGCTCCCAGTAGCGGAGGCTCAGGCCTCCTGCAAGCCGTTGGTAAAAGCAGCACACACATTATCCGCAAGATCTCCCAGGGGGTGGGTGAAAGTGCGCTACATTTATATAATGGGGAGTTATTGCCTTTGCTCGCTCCTCCAGGGGGTCATCTCGGTAGACACTAATAAATGTAAGGCAGAAATAGTAAGGCAGAGCAGGACACATACCTACTCTTCTTCACTACTATTGTCTAAAAATATAAATGAAACACATTTGGAAAATCACTGAATGGGTGGGCTTCTAAAGCGTGCACATTCTTAGTGATAAGAAATATTGCACATTAATTCTGTATTATGGCATTACCGGAATGTAGTATTTGTCTTAGAGACGTAGACATGCAGAGATCTAAAAGCATTGAGTTTCAGCATTGTATTGTTAAACAATTTGCACTGAAATGACGAGTTTTATAGCCATCTGGTGTTTAAATTGCTTCTCTTTTCAAAAAGCACGTGCGGTTACTTTCCCAAGCACAAAAGCACAAGTGACATCATTGAGTTCCATGATGGAGTTTATATTTGTGGTTTTTTCCTCATTTCTCAAAACAAATTGAAAACATGCGTCACCCAGGTTAGCATCTTAGGCAGTACGGATGCAGAAGCCCAGTTAGATGTTTCAGCTGCTTAGTTCCTTGGTTGTCAAAACAATATTAAATGCATTTTGCAATTGGAAACCATTGTATAATTAATGATATAAATCATGTGAATAATAATATTTTGCCTTTAATTCAGACACTTTATTAACAGTATCGCTCATTAACGTCATCACTTCATAAACATTTATGCAGTCATGTCAATATTGGAAAATCTGGCATACAGATAATTCCATCTTTTAAGATGCACTTACATAAAGGAACAATTCTATTATTAACTTATTACATGTTTGTGTAAACTGAGGAACATAGTTGTGTAGTTGCTTTTCCAAGATCATACACAAAGCTACCAGACTCAGGAAAGTCCCTCAAATAAGAAGGAGTTCAACCGTTAGTCTTACATAATAACAATAATGTGTAAAGAAATGTCTCTGTGGGTTAGCATCAAGTGAACTGAACAATGTTTGCTCACAGAGCTCTTGAGTAAGAAACATCCCTTTAGGAGTTCTCCACCCGACACAGGATTTAGTCCATAATAAACTTTGTACTTAGTTGAGATTTTTTTTACATTGTACACATTGTGGGCAGGCAAATACCTGTAGCATAGGCACAAAATAAAAACATTGTAACCGCAATAATTGCAAATGCAAAGTGGCTAATTTTTTCTGCAATATGACAGCATTCAGTGGTCACATTAGTGCTGTGGGATTTGGCCACACTATCAACTGGAAAGATGCATAGAATTGACAAAGCAGCTACCCCTACCTATAAGGGTTATCTCAGGACATCAAGATGGTCAATGGACCGGTTGCCAAGTGTCCGGTTTTGATCCAGAAAGACCAGTAATTTGCCCGTCTGTCCAGTAAAAAATGAGAGGTAATACTGGACATGTATGCATTCTCATGGGTGAGAGGATGAGCTGGGTTGCAACAATCTTGGAAGTAGTGGGAGAGAAGCATTAAGATCAGTATAGCTCGCCATATATGACTGCAGTTATGTTATTTATAAATTATGTCACCGTTATGTAATTTCTTTCTAAATTTCACTCCACGTATGCACCTACCCAGAATTTTTTACGATATAGAATATAAAATGGTGCAAATTGGTGCATACGTGGAGTGAAATTTAGAAAAAATTACGTAACGGTCTGAGAGTTTATAAATAACATACCTCCCCACCAACTTTGAGCATGCCGCATTTGTCACCATTGTGTCCAGAATTTTTGGAGAAGCCACCTGGCAACCCTACCCACCTGAGATGGCTGTGTGAGGGTCAGTGTTAGACCCCGCCCCCGCGACAGGTCCCGTGACGACACGTGTGACGTACCGCAGACCAGGGAAGCCATCCACAAGCCCCGCGCCGTCAGATAGGGGCATACCTCCAGGTTCGTGCTTAGGCCCCGCCCCGCATCATGTCCCATGATGACATGGGTGATGCATCACGTCACAGGAAACCTCATACCAGCACCACGGAGCACACAAGAGGTTAATCTATAACTCCACTCTGCACTGGGATCACCTATAGCTGCAGCTCACTCCGCCTCTGCTCCACCATTGGGCGCCTGCTAGCTCTGGAAGCTACTTGAGAGCTGCCTATTGGTCACCAGCCCTTTATATGCTCAGCCAGCACTCTGGCAAATTGGCTGAGCATAATCTTTCATTCCTAACGTAGTGCTTACCTCAAGCTTCCGTTGCCATGTTGCCTTGCACATTCTGTTCCTGTTTGTTCCTCAGTGTTTTGACCTCGGCTTATACCTTCACCCCCGACTTTTCTCTGCCTCGACCTCAGCTTGCATCTGACCTCCACCTTTGCCACTCCTGGACCCCGGCTACCCTCTACGACCATCTGACTTCTCCAACCCCTGACCGATGCGCTTTCTTCTCCAATAAATTCTCTTCTGCCATACAAAACTATGACGTAGGCAATTGAGAACTCCTGCCATCAAAATGGCTTTAGAAGAATGGAGGCACCTGCTCGAGGGTACCGAAAATCCGGTCACCATACTAACGGATCACAAAAATCTCCTATACATTGAAGGCGCTCGCCAGTGGGGTTCACGATAAACACGAAGGACACTTTTTTCCGGTTTAATATTATTATTTCGTATCTACCAGGTTCAAAGAACATGAAGGCAGGCACCCTCTTCTGACAATTCCTGGTGGAGGACAAAACTGAAGACAGAGAGGAGACTATACTTCCCCAGAATGCATAATCTCCGCAAATAGCTTTGATTCTTTGCAGAACATCTTTCAAGGTCAGTTCAACATTCCTGAAGGTCTCGAAGTCCAGAGGGTCATCTTTTCACCGCACCTACATTTCGTAGGAAAGTACTGGAGTGGGTTCATCCTCCAAGAGCTCTAGACACCCAGGTACTAGGAGAACCTTCGACCTGCTGGAGCGGATTTTGGTGGCCGGGAATGCGTAGGGAGATGAAGGAATTTGTCACTGCTTGCCCTACATGTGCTCAAAATAAGACTTGCCATAACAGACCCACAGGGTTGCTCCAACCCTTTCCTATTCAAGATCGTCCATGGACCCACCTATCCATTGTTTTCATCATGGAACTTACAATATCCAAAGGTATGAATACCATCCTGGTAGTGGTGGACTGTTTCTTAAAGCCTGCTCACTTTATTCTCCTCAAGGGCCTACCTAATGCCCCCAAACTATCAGAAGGTTTCGTCAAGGAAAATTTTCGTCTTCATGGGGTCCCCCAGGTTATTGTTTCAGATCGGGGGTCACAATTTATTTCTAAATTCTGTCGGGCCGTTTGCCAGCAATTGGGGATCTCTCTTCATTTTTCTTCGGGTTACCATCCCCAAACCAATGGTCAGACAGAACGGACTAACCAATCATTAGAACAATTTATCTGATGTTTTATTTCCGATACCCAGGACAACTGACAGACCTTCAACCTTGGGCCAAGTTTTCTCACAACAATTTACGGAGTGAGTCAACAAGGGACTCTCCATTTTTTATCAATAATGTCTTCCACCCTTCAGTTCTTCCACTACAGAACCCAGATCCAGATTGCGAGCATTAACAACAGGATTCTGCAGATACAGACCTCATGGGAGAGCAGTGTCCATACAGAAGAAACAGTCTGACCGGCATCGACGAAGAACTCCTGCATACAATCCAAGAGAGAAGGTTTGGCTATCCACCAAAAATATTCGCCTAAAGGCACCCACTGCGAAATTGGCACCGAAGGCTCATTGGTCCATTCACCATCACTGAAAAGACCAATCCGGTGGGCTATCCCTTACGCTTGCCGGCTTCCATGCAAATTCCATCGGTTTTCCATAACTCTCTTCTAAAACCATTAATACAGGACCCTCGGTCTCCTGTCCCGGCTTCGCCCCCTGAACACCTCTTTATAGAGGGACAACAAGAATTTGAGGTACAGTCAGTACTGGATTCCAGGATAACCAAGGGAGGTCTCCGGTGTTTGGTCCACTGGAGGGGTTTCGGTCCCCAAGAGCGATCCTGGATCTTCCGGAAGCAGTTACAGTCTCCCAGGCTCGTCCGGGCCTTCCACTTGAAGCACATTCTCAAGCCATCCCTGAGACGCCCAGAGCTTGTTCCTGAAGGGAGGGGGGTACTGTGAGGATCGGCGTTAGACCCCGCCCCCACAACAAGTCCCGTGATAACACGCATGATGTGCCGCAGACCAGGGAAGCCACCACAAGTGCTGCGCCATCAGACAGGGGCATACCTGCAGGTTCTGGCATAGGCTCCGCCCCGCATCACGTCCTGTGACAACATGGGTGACACATCATGCCACAGGAAACCTCGCACTAGCGCCGCACCACAAAGCACACAAGGGGTTAATACATAACTCCACTTTGCACTAGGATCACCCACACCTGCAGCTCACCCCGCCGCTCCACCATTGGGCTCCTGCTACTTAGTGAGCGGTTCAATCTAATCTCTGGCAGCTGCTTGCGAGCTGCCTATTGGTCACCAGCTCTTTATATGCTCAGGCAGCCCTCTGACAAATTGGCTGAGCATAATCTTTCGTTCCTAACGTAGTGCTTACCTCAAGCTTCTGTTGCCCTGTGCAATTTGTTCCTCTGTGTTTTGACCTCGGCTTGTACCTGGACCACGACTTCTCTCTACCTCGACCTCGGCTTGCATCTGGACCTCCACCTTCTCCGCTTCTGGACCCCGGCTACCCTCTATGACCATCCGACTTCTCGAACCCTGTCCCGGCTATACGACTATCACTCTGCACTCCGGATGTGCCCATGCGGCTGGAGGTCGGCTTATACTAATATCCCAACCTCATCCTCGCGGTCTCGTTTTTTTGTGGTGAGTACCCGTTACAGGCTGCTGACAAGAAGTCAGCCTCTCTCTGGTCCTCTACTTACTGCCAGCAGCTGCTCCAGGACTCTAAATAGCAGGCAGTTGCTCCCTGACATTGCTCATGCAAAGTACCCAGTACCATGTTTCTGCTTGCACTCTACCTTTGTTCCTGTGTTCACCTGCCTGTGTTTGGACTGCTTGGACCTGACTACCATTGCCTGCCGCCTGCCTCGACCCCAGAAACGGATTTGCATCCCAGGGCTCTGATCCTAGGTTGGTGTATCACTTCCTACCTCTGCCCTGCGGGTCCGAATCCTGGTTGCAGTCAGCAATGTTACACTACTCCACTTTAATTCTACCAACTGTAAAACTCTCCCACCCACAGGTAAAATACAAGTGGCCAAGCTCCCTTCTAACTTATTATCTGCCTTTCCCTCAAGTGCAGAGAAACTGAGCCCCTTCCCCCCTCTGGCCACATCCTCTTTCCACCTCCTTTTATATTCAACTTTCAATTCAATGACAGGCATAGCCTATGTGTTCCATAGACATGCATCCAAATAGATCAAGCATAGACACAACCACTACAGCCTTTATTTCTGCAAGTACTGTACCATACAGCCAATATAGGCAAAGTGACTCTGTAAATATATATATACAAAAAATATATAGCGGTAAAAAAAAAGCAGCAAGCACTCCAATGTAGATATCCAGAAAGGCCTGGTGCTAGTCCCATAAATAATGTAAAGAGTATGTTACCATCCAGCATGGCAGCAGAACAGCAAAGAAAGACAGCACTCAGAGGTAAGTCAGCAAAATAATGAAACAGACACAAAAATCCAACGTTTCGATCCCCAGAGGAATCTTCTTCCAGGGGGTGTGCAGTAAGCCTATACCTTACTGTGACTAAATACCCTAAACCCTGTGCACCCATCACCTGAAATAAATAATATTAATAATAATAGCATGTTCTTGTATAGCGCTGTTAGTTTTTTACGTAGCGCTTTACAGAGACTTTTTGCAAGCACAGGTCACTGCCCCATGGAGCTTACAATCTATGTTTTTGGTGCCTTAGACACAAGGAGATAAAGTGTCTTGCCCAAGGTAACAAGGTTCCCCTGCTTCAAACTCTAAGTGCCAGTCAGTGTCTTTACTCACTGAGCCACTCCCCCTCCCCTGTAATCAATCACAATGCTAATTGGAGCCATCTGATGTCCCTCCTACTTTCCAAAGCACTGGTGTCGGCCATCTTGGATCAGCTGCCTCTAAAATCCTGCTCTGGAGTGTGCAGCAGCTGTGGAATGTGACAGCTACCGTAATGAAGTGCTGAGTCATTTGTTGCCTAGGCAACCACCACTCCTCCCCAAGCAGCACACAGCACAATAAAAGTGCTGCCTGCAGTGCTTGCAAAACACTGCCGTAGGCAATCTTAGATCAGCTGTTTCTGTGGTCCGTGCTCTGGAGTGTGCATCAGCTGTGGGAAGCAACAGTTAATCAAGAGCTGAGTCCTCTGTTGTCAGGGCAATTCCCAATACTATGCATGCAGCACAGTCCAAGTGCTGGAAGCAGTACCTGCTGAAAGACATCCACAAGCATAGCCTATATAACATATTGTCCACCAGGGAGGTGCAGTGTAGTGTGCGCATAGTGAATAAAAAGGAACACAAGGGGGTAGAGGCAGGGGGGATGATCTCTGTAAAAACGAGAGGCAAAATGGACAGATAGGCATGTATGAAAACAAAGGACATCAGTGCCAACACCAGAGACACAGGAACCATGAATAAAGAATAAAGAACCAGACATAATCAAATGAAGAAGGAACACTGGTGGGGCACAAGTCAAAGGTCCATAATGCAAATCCATGTGGGCAATCACAGATAACAACCCAAATTAAGGTCCTCATTCAGCCCCCTATGTGACATGGTCCCCAAATTATGTATAGTCTTAGCTTCTAATTGCAGTAGGAGTTTATTCCTGTCGCCTCCATGACTAGGGATATGTGCTTGTAGGATAGGCATATACTTGAAGGTTGCAAGGCTGTGTTTTTT
Organism: Ascaphus truei; assembly: GCF_040206685.1. NCBI lineage: Eukaryota > Metazoa > Chordata > Amphibia > Anura > Ascaphidae > Ascaphus > Ascaphus truei. Next base: position 324,197,460 of record NC_134486.1, read on the forward strand.
CTCTTTGAAATGCCAAGCGACAGGAAGATGTTTCAAATCATGACCCACATCTGTACCAAGGAGAGCTTTTCTGATGGTTGATCTGCGCGTGGCAATTTTGCTGACTTACCTGTGAGGGCTGTCTCTCTTTGCTGTTTTGCTGCCCTGCTGGATGGTAACGTACTCTCTCTATATATATATTGTTATTGTATTATTCGTAGTGGGCACATAGAGATAAACTGTTTTAATTATTATACTGTTATACAGTTAGGTCCGGAAATAATTGGACACTGACACAATTTTCATAATTTTGGTTCTGTACACCACCACAAGGGATTTGAAATGAAACAACCAAGATGCAATAGAAGTGCAGACTTTCAGCTTTAATTCAAGGGGTTGAACAAAAATATTGTATGAAACGTTTAGGAATTGCAACCATTTTCATACACAGTCCCTTTATTTTAGGGGCTCAAATGTAATTGGACAAATTAACACCATCATAAATAAAATGTTCATTTTTAATACTTTGTCGAGAATCCTTTGCAGGCAATGACTGCTTGAAGTCTGGAACGCATGGACATCACCAAATGCTGGGTTACCTCCTTTGTGATGCTTTGCCAGGCCTTTACTGCAACTGTCTTCAGTTGTTATTTGTTCGTGGGTCTTTCTGCCTTAATTTTTGTCTTCAGCAAGTGAAATGCATGCACGATCGGGTTGAGATCAGGTGATTGACTCGGCCATTGCAGAATATTCCACTTGTTTGCATTAAAAAACTCCTGGGTTGCTTTTGCAGTATGTTTTGGGTCATTGTCCATGTGTAAAGAGAAGCGCTGTTCAATCAACTTGGCTGAATCTGAGCAGACTGCTTCTGTCTTCTGTCATATCATCAATAAACACTAGTGATCCAGTGCCATTGTAAGCCATGCATGCCCATGCCATCACACTGCCTCCACCGTGTTTTGCAGATTATGTGGTATGCTTCGGCTCATGAGCCGTTCCAAGCCTTCTCCATACTTTTTTCTTCCCATCATTCTGGTACAGGTTGATCTTAGTTTCATCTGTCCAAACAATGCTGTACCAGAACTGGGCTGGCTTTTTTAGATATTGTTTGGCAAAGTCTAATCTGGCTTTTCAATTCTTGAGGCTTATGAATGGTTTGCATCTTGTGGTGAACTCTCTGTATTTGCTCTCGTGAAGTCTTCTCTTTATCGTATACTTGGATAATGATATGCCTACCTCCTGGAGAGTGTTCTTCACTTGGCTGGATGTTGTGAAGGGTTTTTTTGTTACCATGGAAAGGATCCTACGATCATCCACCACTGTTGTCTACTGTGGACGTCCTGGCCTTTTTGTGTTGCAGAACTCACCAGTGCGTTCTTTTTTTTCCAGAAAGTACCAAAATGTTGATTTGGCCACTCCTAATGTTCCTGCTATCTCTCTGATGAATTTTCTCTTTTTTGCAGCCTAAGGATACCCAGTTTCACTTGCATTGAGAGCTCCTTTAATAGCATGTTGTGGATTCACAGCAATAGCTTCCAAATGCGAATACCACACCTGGAACCAACTCCAGACCTTTTACCTGCTTAATTGATGATTAAATAACGAAGGTATAGCCCACACCTGTCCATGAAACAGCTTTTGAGTCAATTGTCCAATTACTTTTGGTCCCTTGAAAAGAGGGGGCTACATATTAAAGAGATGTAATTCCTAAACCCTTCCTCCAATTTGGATGTGAATACCCTCAAATTAAAGCTGATAGACTGCACGTTAAGTCCATATTCATTATTTAACTGTAACTTGAATTTATTTTGGTACACAGCTGAAATAACAAAACTTGTATCAGTGTCCAATTATTTCTGGACCTAACTGTACATACTACTGTGTGGGTGTTTCACAGAAATAAAAACATTATAACCGCAAAACATTGGAAATGCAAAGTGACTAGTTTCTTCTGTAATATGTACAGGTACATTAAAGTATTCAGTGTTCACATTAGTGCTGTGGGATTTGGCCACATTAACGACTGGATAGATGCATAGAATAGACAAAGCAAAGTTTGACCTCAATTTGGAGAGAATGGAGAGGATGGAGAGGGACATTGTGAGTCCCTATTCTATTCTAGGCCCACAGGAGCAGGAGAAAGCAAGACATCTGGAGGCACCTTCACCACCCTCTGTGTCTCCATGCCATACCAAGATGTTACAGAACATCACATTGGAGGAGGAAATTTTGATTACAAGCCCCATTGACGGAGGCAGAGATCTGGAGGAAAATGTCATCCAAGAGCAGAGATGTGCCTGCTTTCCAAAGCACACCTGCGGCACCACAGTGGCAAAGACCACAGATGATCCATGGGAATGCAGTAGGTGACGTCCCGCTTTACGTAATACCAACGGAATCTCTCATAAGATATGCAATAGACTGCAGAGGACAGCCACATCGATTTGCCCTGGTAATTTTCAAACACCATGTCATTTACGAGTTGTTTTCCCAGTGGTTCAAACAAGTGAACTTTGATGGCTCGAAGGGGAAAAGGGCGATTCCCATCAATTTGAGTAGAGCCATTTTAGAAGAACTGCAGAAACAGTTTAAAATGAGCACTGCACAATTTAAGACTGTCAAAGACACCATCAATGCAATTTTGCTGCATCAGTGGACTCTGGGCTGGACTCTTCTGAGCAAAGAAGACACATTTTTGAACTAAATAAACAAAGTTTTACAGAAAATATTTTGAAATTACTGTAGTACTTTATTGTAGTTATTGTTTAATTCTTATTTTCATTCTTGTTTTTCAGGTTTGGTGAGCTGATGACAATATCGTGTTTGTGCAGGTAACACATCCAGCCATACTGCTGAGTACAGTGCTGCCATTCATGCATCAATAGTATTTTCTCCTCTAAAAAACAATCCCACGATTTATTTAACATTTGAACATGTAAAAGAGACAACAGTAAGATGTCAGTTGGTGGTTGAAGAATTATTATTGTAGATTTTTAAAAATGCCTATTATAGTCATTGTTTAATTTTTGTTTTCATTAATGTTTTGCAGGTTTGGCAGGCTGATGAGCATCAACACTGTGTTCGTACAGGAAACACACCGAGCAATACTGTCGTGTAATGTAATTTAATTTATGCATCTATTTTTTTTGTCAATACCACTGATACCCATACAGGGCAGAAATTCAATGACACGCATATGCGGTTCAACCAGGTTTAATAGAAACACGCATGCGCAGAAATGTTATTGCATGCATATATGTTTCAACAGGTCCCATAGAAACACACATGGACCACACAATGTAATTCATACACTAGACCAGGTGTGCGCAATCCCCTTCGCCAAGTGTGGCATCAAATAGCACGTGGGGTCATGTGACATCACGTGACCCATGGGGTAATTTTATGCTGCGTTGCTATGGTAACACGTGTGATGTCACATCGCATGAACCCACAGTGTCATTTGATGCCGCGTTGCCATGGAGATGCACCAGACGCCAGCTGAATCGTGGTAAGTTGATGTTGCAGAGGCCTCACGCGAAACACCGGCATTTAAATTTAGTGCCTTGGGGAAGAACGCGGGGCCTCTGCAAACAGCAGAACCCCCCAGAAAAATCTTGCGCCCCCCAGTTTGCACACCCCTACACTAGACGACTGTAAAGGAAAAAGGAAACAGCGCAAAAATCTCATGTTGAAGTATACAGGTATAATGATTAAATTGGGGAATCATACATAAAAGGTAGGTAATGTGCGTACATCAATATAGAAATTTACAAGCATGACATGTTTTGGACATGTTACCACAGTGGCAAAGGACCCCCGTTCTCCACACCAGTCTCTCGAACCTGCAGACTGCAACCAAATAGGAGTCCTGGACCTCCTTGTGTTTAGAAAAATGGGTCCTGCAGGCTGCAACTAGATAGAAGTCCTGAGTCTCCTCTTGTTAGGAGAGACTGTTCCTGGTGCGGTAGGGGTCTAATTTACTAAGATAATGCGATTAAAAGTCCTGCATAACAAGGGGCAATAGGATGCTTCAATGTGATTCATCAAGGCTTCCTATTGGCCCATATGACAAGGGTCCTTTAAAATTGCAGGAAATACTTTCAGCTATGGAGACCCCTTGCTTCCCACCAAGGGGGATTTGTTTTTATTTTTTCGGAAATTGTCTTTTTACAGTCTGAGTGGAGTAAGGACAACATCTCATGGAAATAGATCTTAAGCTTAGATTAGTTTACCTTTGAAAGTGTTAAACATTAGAGTGCTTTTTTATTTTATAGAACAGTAAGGCTATATTAGATAAAACAGATGTTAGAACATGCAGGTACATGTCATACATTACACATTTTTTAAATGTGACACCCTTTGTTAGCATTTATCTTAAACAATTAAATCACATGGTACTCTTCTGCATTCCCATTCAGTAGAAATCCTCAAAATATATAGTACAGTATAGTACAGTATACTGCTCAGTTGCATGAAACCGATTACTGTAAATTCTCATCACTAAACAGCATCAACCTATTTTGCAGTTGGAGAGTTTTTGGGTTACAAACATTTAAAGTTTTCCCTTCAGGGCAAGTGTTGTTTTTTTGCTTCTGGTATCACAGCATTCCATTGCATGAACTGTTTGGTTGGTTATAAGAACATTTTAATTTTTTCTATTATACCTTTATGTTACATACTGTATTATTAGTAAAAATGGAAATAGACTGGTTTCAGGATGAAAGGGCTGGAATCACATGGATACAATATTTTGATTAGTGTCCAAATTACTTGCTTTGCACTCAAACCACTGGAGGAAACAATTGTATTTTCTAAAAAAAAAAAAAAAAGGAATACAGGGACATTTTTTACTTGGAAACAGAGTGCGGGCAGCACAAAAAGAAAATGAACAGTTGTTAGTAACAATATTATTATGATGTGTGAAATCACAGTGCTCAGGGTAATGGGGGTATGTATAATATAAATACAGGTGATGTACTCACACGGCCATGTGTGAGACTGTCTCACAAGTTATTTCTTTGTGGACTATAATCATTAATTTGCTCAGAAGAAAATCTTTCCTCCTGGATCTTTTTCCTCTCTGTGGGGTGTTTGTGTTGTATGACTAGTGTCCTCGCGGTGGAACCCAATGGGGATGACAGACAGCCACACAAGTGGTTAAAAAGTGACGCTTTTAAGGAATATTATACATCTCTTTACAATCTGCCTGGCCCAGTGGAAGAATCGGCTAAAAACAAAAAAGCGAAAAAAACTCGAAACTTTCTAACCCAATGCAGGCTCCCCACGCTGGAACCAGAAGATATAATAAATCTTGAAAAAACTATAGATACCCCTGAAATCTTGGAGGCTATCAAATCTTTGAAAAATGGGAAGGCCCCTGGTCCGGATGGATTTTCAAATCTTTACTACAAAAAATTCTCCATAATACTCCTCCCACACTTAACCAAGGTATTTAATGAAATGCTTTTAGGCCTCCCCCCACCCAGAGATATGCTACGAGCAACCATAGTAGTAATCCCAAAAGATGGAAAAGATCCCATGATGTGCTCTAGCTATCGACCTATATCTTTGTTAAATACAGATCTAAAATTATACGCTAAAATCTTGGCCACTAGATTAAACAATATTCTTCCAAGATTGATCCATCCGGACCAGGTTGGCTTTGTCTTGGGCAGACAAGCCCTTGACAACACAAGGAGGAAGGTGAATTTAATACATGTAGCAAAACAAACCTCACGCTCATTATTACTTTCACTAGACGCTGAAAAAGCTTTTGATCGGCTGGATTGGCAGTTTATGAAGGCCACACTGTCACAAATGGGATTTACTCCCAAAATCTTAAACAGCATAAACACGTTATACTCTGTTCCAACAGCCATAGTAAAAACGAATAACTCCTTGTCTGACCCTTTCCCAATATCGAACGGAACCAGACAGGGGTGCCCACTGTCCCCCTTGTTGTTTGCTTTGTCAATTGAACCATTAGCCTGCCAGATAAGAATGAACCCCAATATCACGGGTATCAATGTTGGACAGAAGGAATTCAAGATAGCTCTCTATGCGGATGACATACTATTGACGCTCTCAAACTCTCTTATCTCCCTCCTCAACCTTTTCCAAGCTCTATCTGAGTTTGGCTCCTCTCAGGATACAAAATTAACCACTCTAAATCTATGGCTCTTAGCTTAAACCTTCCCAAGGACATGGTAAAATTACTTGAACTTAATTTTGACTTGAAGTGGAATCAGACCCACATTAAATATTTAGGGGTTCAAATAACAAAAGACTACTCATCCCTATACAAAACAAACTTTAAACCTTTATTTGACCAAGTTGCAAAGGACTTGTCCACCTGGAATCCATACATCATATCTTGGTTCGAAAGGATCGCCACTATTAAAATGAACATTTTACCTAGAATACTGTACCTCTTCCAAGCTCTCCCAGTAAAGATTTGTCAGAAAGACCTAAACAATATTCAAAATAAAATTCTGAAATTTGTATGGCAAAATAGACGTCCTAGAATCCGCAAAGATATCCTTTATAAATCTAAGCTAGAAGGAGGCTTAGCCCTTCCAAACCTACAAAAGTACTATAGAGCGGCACAATTAGGGCAACTAGTTAGTTGGCATTCAAACCCAACCGTAAAAGATGGGTTGAACTAGAAGAATCGATCTGCTCCCCATGCGAAATTAAGACTCTCCTCTGGCTTAATAGAAAATCCAGACCAGCTGAGGTTTACACAAACCCGGTGTTGTCTTTCGCATGTAATCTTTGGGACTCCCTTAAAGTCAGGTTCCAACTGACTGGTACCCCATCCCTCATGCAACCTGTGTTTTCAGATCCCTCCCTTTTTAAACTAATAACCAACAATCCAACCTTTGGGCCCAAAAAGGACTCCTAAGAGTTAATGATATTCTCATCAAAGGTAAAGTCCCTCCATTCACCTCGTTACAAACGAGCCACGACATTCCCTCCTCTGAATTTTTCAGATTTCTCCAAGTTACGCACTATATTCAATCCATTTACAAGCCAAACCAATCAGATGTGTTGACGCTATATGAAGACTGGTGTGTACGTCAGCCTCTTATGAAGGGCATTACTTCCAGGCTATACCATAGTTTGACGCCTGTCAAAAATAGCCAAATCCCTGATAAATATATGACATCCTGGGAGGAGGAGTTAAATACCAATTTGGACCTTGATGTCTGGAAAGATGAGGCTGCCTCCAAAAATTCTTCCTGTGTTGTGATTAAGGTGAATATTTACAAGCTAATATTTAGATGGTATATGCTCCTACCAGGTTGAACTCTTTTCTCCCAGGTGTGTCTCCTTTATGTTGGCGTGGTTGTGGCGAAATGGGGAATATACTGCACATATTTTGGTTGTGTCCAAAAATTCAGCAAACATGGAGGGATGTGTTTGCTTTAATACACAGGGTTCTGGGAATCACTGTCCCACAGGACCCAATATATACAGTCTTGTGAAAACCAATGGCCAATCGTAACAAAAAAGAAATTAAAGTTATCTCCCAAATTCTAAATGCTACTAGATGCACCATCGCCAAAAACTGGAAACAACGACCCCCCCATCCGTAAACCAAATCAATAATAAAATCTGGCATATAGTCTACATGGAAAAACTCACTGCCTACCTAACTGTATCCACTTCACAATTCTCCGAAACATGGGCTCCTTGGTTTAGACATGCAGGTATATCCCCATATTTAGACTAGATTATTCTGAACAGAGTGATTTAAGATTTATGATCTATGTTGTACCTCACCTGTTATTTAATATGTTATATGGTTTCAAATGCTGTCCCCTTGCCCCCTTCCCATACTCTCCTCCCCTCCTAATGTGTAATCAGACTATTTGCAATATTGTACCATTGTATTGTTCCCCCCCTTTTTTCTTTTTGTACCCCTCTTACTTTTGGAAAAAGGATTAATAAAAAACTTAAGTAATAAAAAAAAAATGCAGTCTATTGCTAAAAAGTCAGAGTAACAGTGTACTCACACATAGAATGGACGCCTCCGGTACTTGCAGCTGCTTCCAGCACTGAGGTTCAGTGCACTCCTGCTCCCGCGTCCGGTTGACAGGACTGGATACAAAGCGGTTGTGATTTCACACATCAGAGCAATATTGTTACAAACAACTGATAATTTTATTTTTGTGCTCCCCGCACTCTGTTTCTATTATTCCATGAGGATCACGGGAGGATCCTCTTTGGGTTGAGCAGCAATACATATCGGGCTAGTATTGTACCATTTGGTTTTTATTCGTACGTAGACTTTGCATTTTAAGACACGGACTGTCAGCCATACAATCTGTTTCTTTTTGAATTGATAGTTAGAGGGAGCGCCCCAGATATCCTTCGCTACATTTTTTATTTGACCACAAACCCGTTTTGGTGACTAGAGATTTAAAAACATGGCCATCCATTTTAAAGAAGCTGGAGAAAACAACGCAGTTTGGGGAATCTGTTTTCTGAACACAGAAGGATCTGGAGAGGCAGCTTCTCCTTAGAGCCAGTGTTCTATGGGGTAGATCCACAGAGCTCAGTTAAATCTTTTATCGTGACGTTACCCCCATTTAATGTACCGATAGTCATAACACATATTCACAAAGGTGATTAGCAATGTCCTCGCATTAACCTGGGAAATTTCATACCGCTAACTTTTAAGGGACTCTTGCTTACTCATATGCAAATCATATGCTGCTGAGACGTTAACCTAACATTGCATATGCACAAACCTCCGTTCCTGTTACTGCACGGAAATAGTATTACGATAATTAGATCACATCCAGACCAGGATTATCATAGCGTATTTCTGGAAATAGGCTACAAGCAAAAAGGGCAGGTCTAAAGTGGTACTCAAATGATTGTACCAAGTATAGGACTTAACCCTTTCATTGCAACAAGTTACGTGTCATACAAAGATACAGTACACTGTATATCGTTGTTGTAGAGATAAAATGAATTAAATGCATTTTTGGCAAAAACGCAATAAATGCACTTCCTGACTTGAGCCCCAGAATGCATCTGGACTTCCTGACTTGGAAAATCTTGATATTTCTATTGAAAAACTTATTAGAGACACCTAATCTTCATAACGTTTCATATCAAAATATCTTCCTTTTTAAATACTGCATTTTTCTTGTCAAAAACAACATTTAATCGCCTTTTCATCAGTACTCAATGAATATAGTTAATGATGTTTACCTCTACAATGACATATTATGGATCATATAAATGTCTGAAACACACCCAGAAATGTATCTGGTAATGTACTGTATCATGAAGTTCTTGTCATAAACGATACTATGGTTTTCAGTGATTAAAGTAGGATATGTTTGTCTGCCTAATATGGCATATAATCTTGACTGTATTAAGTACAGTATGGGTGTACAATAATTTGTCTATATATTATAACAATAATTACCAGAGACAGAAGTTGTGAAAAAAAACATGTATTTCCACACAGCTACAGTACTTCACTGTGTGCGAACAGTATAGGGAACAAAAATGTAGAGGACAAATAAGAACAATATTTACAGAAAATCCACCCCTCTTCCTTTTTTGGGTGAAACTGCCAAGCTCACTAGTCCCACTGGTGCAAGCCTGTCATGCTTCAATCTTAATGGGAACAGTGGATCTGGAGGTAACATGGGTGACTCCACAGAGAATGGAGGAGGAGGTGGAGTGGCCTGCACCAAGGAGACCCATGATCTGGACAGGGACTCAATTGATGCTGCAGGGGTGTGAGCATCGAGGGAGCTCTTAGGCTCTCCATCCCCTGGTGTACAGCCCAAGTCAGGACATTCACAGTAGCAGTGAGCTGACCAAACATGTTGGTGATTACAGAACTGTGCTGCGGCATCTGGTTGCCCAGATGCCCATTCATGGTGTGAAATTCATGGCGCTGGAGCTGCTGCAGCAGGAGCAGCAAGAGCTGGAGCAGAAGTTGAAGCCTTTGTCGACATTTCAAAGGTCTAGCTGATATGGTTAAGTAACTTCAGTATGTAATGTGTATTTATTTAAATTTAAACTGGATCATGGGTGTTATGCATATCTTTAGCTTTGTGGATATCCATTACAACTAAGGAAAACAAAGGGATGTTAGCTATGTAGGTAAATGTCATGTTAGAAGCATGTTTAACAGAGCTCTGTGGATCTGTCCCACAGTGAGAATCTGAAGACTGAGACTGACTGTGTAGGAGTTTCTTGTCTCACCTGTCTCTGCTGCAGCTTCAGCCCTCCACAAAGACTTGCCCACTGATGGATGTCCCACCTACTGACCAAAGCCACACCCACTGACAGAAGCTCTGTAGAAAGAAAGGGATTTCCCCTGGGGGCTTCCTGCATTTGATTGGGACCCCTGTAGAAAATTGATGTTATGACAGGGGCTGGGGACCTAAACCCACCAGGCCGGGATAGAAGTACTGTACCAGCTGTCCCTCCCTTATTTATATTTATTTTTCAAATGTTTTATCAGGATGTAATACATTGAAGGATAACATATTTTACCAGGAATACATTGAGAGTTACCTCTCATTTTCAAGTATGTCCTGGGTACAGTTATGATGACAATACATGGTTAAATTAAATTAACAGGATTATACATCATATTTAAAGACATTTCATGAACAGTTAAAGATAATATATGTTATAGGCGTATGGAACAGTTACAGACCAGATTAAAATGTGAAGAAATAAGAAAATTATGTATAGTGGCACTGAAACAGGGACGCATCCCTGTTTAAATAAATCTGCCACCAAAAGCTCTGAGGAATCCAGCAGGGAGCTACATAATTGCAACCAGTCAATTAACCAGCCTCCACCTGGATAATCAGAGCTGTAGAAAAACCTCCCATGGGAAAATAATTAGACACACTCCTTAGCACAGAAGTGTGCTGACACAGGAGAGCAGAGAGGCCTGCACAAAGACTCCTTAGCATACCGCGGTGCTGACAAAGGAGAGCAAAGAGTCTTGAAGCACACACCTGGGAGAAGCAGGACTGAAATGCCTGCATCTGGAGAAACTGGAGACGCCGGACCAGCACAGTCAATTGAGACTTTCTTATATATTGCTACTTGATAAATAGGTTATATGTTCTTGGACTGGGAACTGACCTATCCAGCCAGTCACAGATAGTTTGGGCATGTATTGTCTATTTAGTCTCCTAAGTGAAGTAGGTGTTTGTTTATTTTGTTTTTGTATAAAGGGACAGGCTCAATAAAGCCATGTTTTAATTTCACCCAAATCTGTCTCCATTAGTGTAACCCTGCACACAACTCTTACAGACACTAATAATTAAAAGTATCAATAAAAAATAGTGAATATAAAAAGTGCAAATCAAAAAATTATTGAACAAAGGATATATGTATAGCAGAGCTCCCTTCCTACCTCCGGTGAGAGGGAGCTCCTGCTGTGTACCACAGGGCGGACACGAAGGAGGGGCCCGCCATTTTGAATTTCCCACATGTGCGATTAAAGGCGCGTGCATGCGCAGAGAGACCAGGAGTGCGGTAGCCATTACAGATGGCTCCGCAAGGGACTTGTTAGGATGTGCTCACCACAAACGAGACGGGACCGCGGTGCTGAGGTGGGATAGGAAATAACGCCACCCACAGCCACGAGGGCACGTCTTGATTGAAGAGTGGTCTGGGATTCCGGATCGGGGTAGGAGAGGTACGGTAGGTAGAGGGGCCGTTAGCCAAGTCCGGGGTAAGAGAGAGGGACGTTGTAGTTTACCGTAAGCCAGGATCGGGATGCCAGAGGTGCGGAGAGTCGTGTAGCTGTAAGCCGATTTCGGGATGCCAGAGGTACAGGTAGACGTAGCGGAAGCCGGTTCAGTTCACGAGGAAGTCTGCGGAATAGACTAAGGAGGCAGAGAATGGTGAGAACAACTGGTTCTATGCTCAGCCAACGAGTCAGTGACTCTGCAGGGTATATATAGGAGAGAGGAACCAATAGCAGCGCAGCAAGGTAGGGGTGTGTGGAAAGGCCAGGTTACAGCAGGTATAGGTCCAGAAGGAGTCCCAGGGGAGGAGCCATAAAGCCCAGCAGCCTGGCTGAGTTTGGTGGTAGCCATCAAAAGAGGCGCTGTGCCTTTAAGAGGCGGGAGCGCCTTCGTGTGGCCGCGCCTCCGTGAGGCAGTGCCATCGGCTGCGTGCGCGGACCCACGCCCTGCTCTGAGAGCAGAAGAGGAAGGAAGATGTGCGCGCGCGCGCATAGAGGGAAAAGCTGACGGCGGCTTGCCTCCGGAGTCCACGTGTGCCGCGGGAGACCCAAATGGAGCTGCAGGTAAGTGAGGAGCACGCCGAGAGCGGCGTGGCTCCAGAATCCTCACAGTACCCCCCCCTTCAGGGGCGACCTCCGGGCGACCATGATAAGGCTTGGAAGGATTCTTGCGATGAAAAGCCTGTAGAAGATGAGGTGCGTGAAGATCCCGGTGAGGAATCCATGAACGCTCCTCTGGTCCGTACCCCTTCCAGTGAACCAAGTATTGTACTCCTCCTCTGGAAATTCTAGAATCCAGGACAAACTGCACCTCGTATTCCTGTTGACCTTGAATCATAATCGGACGTGGAGGAGAAGTTCTCTGGGACAGAACAGCCCCAGCCCCAATGTCCGAAGCATCCACCTCCAAGTGGTCTGGGATTCCGGATCGGGGTAGGAGAGGTACGGTAGGTAGAGGGGCCGTTAGCCAAGTCCGGGGTAAGAGAGAGGGACGTTGTAGTTTACCGTAAGCCAGGATCGGGATGCCAGAGGTGCGGAGAGTCGTGTAGCTGTAAGCCGAGTTCGGGATGCCAGAGGTACAGGTAGACGTAGCGGAAGCCGGTTCAGTTCACGAGGAAGTCTGCGGAATAGACTAAGGAGGCAGAGAATGGTGAGAACAACTGGTTCTATGCTCAGCCAACGAGTCAGTGACTCTGCAGGGTATATATAGGAGAGAGGAACCAATAGCAGCGCAGCAAGGTAGGGGTGTGTGGAAAGGCCAGGTTACAGCAGGTATAGGTCCAGAAGGAGTCCCAGGGGAGGAGCCATAAAGCCCAGCAGCCTGGCTGAGTTTGGTGGTAGCCATCAAAAGAGGCGCTGTGCCTTTAAGAGGCGGGAGCGCCTTCGTGTGGCCGCGCCTCCGTGAGGCAGTGCCATCGGCTGCGTGCGCGGACCCACGCCCTGCTCTGAGAGCAGAAGAGGAAGGAAGATGTGCGCGCGCGCGCATAGAGGGAAAAGCTGACGGCGGCTTGCCTCCGGAGTCCACGTGTGCCGCGGGAGACCCAAATGGAGCTGCAGGTAAGTGAGGAGCATGCCGAGAGCGGCGTGGCTCCAGAATCCTCACAGGACTACAAGTCCCAGAATCCCCTGGGAGGGATAGAATGGGTTTTGGTGCAAAATGGAGCACATGTGCCAGTAGGGGAGCAGACAGTGAGGAAGCAGGTAGCATCCAGGGTGCCAGTAGCCCCTGGACTAGGCCAGACTTCCTCCGCAGGCCTCAGTTAGGCCCAGACCCACATTAGATATTGTAGAGAAGGCCCCAGATAGGGACACTTCCCACAAGTGCTTAGTGTTGTTATTGAACCAGTGACTGGATGGCCACACGGTGCCATGCGGCTTAGGACCAGGCCCAAGGCCCTATAGGCTCTGATGGTGAGACCCTCCAGCTGGACCTCAACCCCAAGCGGAAGTCTTGGATAAGTTGTGACGAGGGAATTTATGTTGGAGTCCCCACACCGTGGGACCTGACTGCCCCTTGTAACTATCAGTAGTACCTGGCTACAGGAGTGCCCAGGGAGGTAAAGTGCACCAACTTATCCACACAGGGGTAGTGCTACTCCATACACTTTGGGTGGGACTGCCTTATGGATGTTTAGGTGCCTACGGCGCCCTCAGTACTTTGGGGGAACCACGTCGGGGTGTTGGGGTATTGTGTGGATAGCGCATTGGGGCATTATTATGTGGGTTTTATTGTATTGTTATTGCTATATGTGTGTGCATTAGTAAAACTTTGTTATATACCTGTGTGTATTACTGTTCACTGTAATTGGTTCCTGTGAGGGGTTATCCCGCTTCGCTGGTATTCTTCATAGGTGGAGGCGCTGTACATAAGGAAGAAAGAGTTCACCCCAGGCTCCCAGTGGCGGAGGATTAGGTCTCCTGTGAGCAAAACAGGTAATCAGCATGCATAGATTCCTTAGTCATAGGGAAAGGGGGCTACATATGTAAAAAAAAAAAAAACGTACAAAACGTACATAACTTGATATGAGGCTCAAAGTCCCGCAAAGTTTTCTAAGAGTTTTATCATTTTTAGATCCTGCAGCCAACGTGCCAAGGGTTTCCAAGCCCTTGTTGTAGAGAATAAGCAAAGAAGGACTTCTTTCAACGCATGGATTCATGAATTCCAAACGAGGGTAGAAAAAGAGAAACAAGAAAAATACATATATAGTGTAATACTGTATGGATTTATGATTGAAGTATATAGAAATGGTGAGGCTTACACTCACATTTGCCTCCAAATAAAATCAAGATTAATGTATACACTAGCACCCTCTTTCTGTTGGTGATCTGTCCAGTAGTTTCAAAGAACTTCTGGGGGGATGCGTTCCCAGAGTAGTATTTAAATCTACACTTACACTTGTCATCCTCTATCTCATCCCTGCAGAAAGTCTGGCACAACTCCACATTCTCTCCCCATCCTGAATTGACTGACTGATGCTGATGATGCTGCGGCACTGTGTAAATCTTGAGCACACACTCTCAAATAACCCCTGTAATGGACTGCTGTAATTGTTTTTTTGGCACACAATACATAGGACTGCTGTCTGCGGATGAAGGTGATTATTTTTTTACTTCTGTTTTCTCTTCCCCTTTTTGTATTAAATTCCATTATTTTATCAGAGCATTTTTTCATTCATATGAAGAAATCATTCTGAAAGATAATTTAACCATTCAATTTGAGGCATGTGGAACACATTGAAGACACAGTAATATGAGCTCTACATAAGCCGATTTTATTAGAAGGCAAATGTGAGTTTAATCCTCACCATTCTATATTTTTTGATCACAAGTCCATACAGCATTACACTATATATATTTGGTTCTCTCTTTTTCTTCCCTTGTTTGGAATTCGTGGATCCATGTGTCGAAAGAAGTCCTTCTTTGCCAAGATTAAAATGTGAGATAGCTTTAGTCTTGAAATAACTTAGACCAGTGGCTTTGAGAGTCTCAGGTAGGTTGTTCCAGTTGTGAGATACACAGTAAGACAAGGAGGAGCGGCTGAATTCTGTGTAGAACCTTGGCTCAGTGAACAGTCTTTTGGAGTCAGATCTCAGATGATAAGTGCTGCATTTGGTAGGGGTGAGGAGCTTGTTCAGATAGGTGGGTAGCTTTCCCAGAATCTATTTGAATGGAAGACAGGAAAAATGAACTTTGTGCCTAGACGTATGTGATATCTAATCTAGTTCGTTGAGCATTTCACAGTGATGTGTATTGTAGTTACATTGTAGAACAACATATTCATTTGTAAAAGGTATCTAGTGTACTAAGGTGAGTTTGTGGTGCTATACCATATACTATGTCCCATAGGTCTATAATTGGCATAAGCTTCAGTATGCTGTGCGATGCCCTTTCTGACCAACTAAATTAGGGAGGATTTGTTCCTATAAAGTACACCTAGTTTGGCATAGGTTTTGAATCTTAGAGTATCAATGTGCAACCCAAATAAATCGGAGTCAAACCATATGCCCAGATATTGAAAACTAGTGATGAGGGTAGAATGGTATTAGTGTTGGTTCTGATCTGGGCTTCATCAATGGTAGCTTTAGATATCTAGCCTGGGTTCCAAATACCATTGTCAGCGGCCTTGTGTGCAGCCGGACAATTCTCTACACTATCTAACATCCACACCCACAAACGTTAACCTGAGCAGCTATGTGGCTGGACCAAACTCCCTCCTGAGGCATACACCATCCTACAATGAGCATCCACTTTGCCTTTGTTTCAACATTGCCCCTTGTAAGCTCTCACGAGCAGGACCTTCAATACCTTTTGTGTCTGTTTGTCCTTGTTTGTCCTTATTTTATATGTCATTCTGTTTAATGTAATTTATGTCACTCTGTACCTCCATTGTATGGCGCTGTGGAATATATTGGTGCTTTATAAAACAATGATAATAATAATGAGGATAATCATCAGTTATTAAAATAAACAGGAAAACAAAAGGAGTACAAAAGTGTTTGTGCTCCAAAAGAAAATTCACTTATGTGCACGCTATGTGAGTTAAAATGTAACTTTTAATACAGCATCCTTAAAAAATATATTACCGTACTTTTAATGTAATTAACCTTAAAAATAAATTAAATAATATGCACGCATGCAACAGAGTTAGCCTCACATATAGATAACTTCCAGTATAAAATTGCAACTGGAGCCTGGGAGGCTAAACAAAGTGCAACCAGGCAAGGTGAGACAAAATGCCCAACACTTGCAATCACTTAGCACAATAAGTAGTTGGCCAGATACAGCAGCAGGGATACGGCTACAATATGTCCATAGATTGTTACAATAGTATCAATAGAACCATCCCTGCCAGCTACACTGTTTTTAGATATATGGCTATGCTAGTGAAAGTACTGGTATTAGCACACTGTGTTAAAACAACCCCATGGTAGGGGCTGATGACATGATAACGCGTCCAACGCGTGTTTCCCTCTTACTATGGAGCTTCGTCAGGGACAATTTTGCATGGGAGGGGAAGCGGAAGCTATTTAAGTACTCAGGTCGTCATGGCAACAGAGAGACTCATCGCTATAGCGCATGCGCAAAAAGCACCTGCATAACTGCATAAACTACATAGAATAACTTAAAGTCACATGCTGATGACATCAATACTGGAGATGATGCTGGCGCTGGGACCTTAAACACACATATCAGGCTGTAATGATAGACAGCAGAAAACGGGCCGATCGCGGGAGTCTAGTGCGCATGTGCGGGGTGATACACATCTTTATTATCACTGCTTACCCCGCGCATGCTCAAACTTGGCTCCTGCTGTCAATGCGCATGACAGGACTATTTCAGGCTGTAATGAAAGACAGCAGAGAGCGGGACGATCGCGGGAGTCTACTGCGCATGTGCGGGGTGATACACATCTTTATTATCACAGCTTACCCCGCGCATGCTCGAACTCAGCTCCTGCTGTCAATGCGCATGACTGGACTGTTTGCTCTTACAGCCAGTAAGTCTGCGATAAGGCGCATGCTTACAATAACGTGTGAGATCTGGCTACCCTAGGCTGCATTGCGCATGTGTGAGTAAACATAGATATTCCTACTCGTCTATATGTTGTTATTGCGCATGCCTAGGGTAATATAAAATAGGTGCCAGAAAAAAAGTCCCATAGCCCTGAATACATATTGTTGCCAAAAGCAGCAAAAAGAACATAAATAAAAATGATGATAAATGCAGAATGACCCTCAAGTCAAAGCATAAATGAAATCATGTCCCAAACACAGTGACAAAAAAATAAAATAAAATAAATACAAATTATTTGACCACACAACTGATATAATATCACTAATTATCACAATATACGTTGTGTGAGTGGTTGTTACACAGACCAATAAACCCATAACATGGTAAGGATGGGTTTATCTGGAGGGTAATATAGTCACTAATTTTCAATAAAATTGAGTGCAATCTAATAATGTATGACAATATCATGGTTGTAATATCCAAGCTCTGTGGTTGAACTAATCTCAAATAAGTCAACGAGAATGTATAACAGCTAAAAGATGAATACCATGTACAGGTAGTAAAGGGTACTGTTGACAACGTGAGTGGGTGACCAGGAATGGAGTGGGCAAGACGGTTAGTAATCATGGAGATCAGATGAAAGGAGTGAATGTAAATCCTTCGTTAAGTCCATATGGACTCTTGTCTTAAGTTTATAAATCCACTCAGCCTCAAATCATAATAGCATCTGATCTACATTTCCGCCTCTTGCTGGGCATCTAAGTTGATAGATGCCCATAAACTTAAGGCTGTTAACATCTCCATTATGGTAGTGCATGACGTGTCTAGCTACTGGTGTTTCTGCAGAATGCTTAATAGAGTTGATATGTTTGCGTCTACGCAATTGCCTTGTGGTCTTGCCCACATAACTTTTCCCACATTTACAGATGAGAAGGTAAACGACGTTAGTTGTTCTGCAGTTAATAAAACTGTCGACACTAAAGTGCTGTGTGTTGTCATGTTGTGGAACGTCTTTGTTGTAATTGCAAATTTACACGCCTTACAACCCTGACACCGATACATCCCCTGAATCGGGCTCAGCCAAGTTTCTACTCGGGCACGCTGGTAATGGCTATGTACAAGTTTGTCACGTAGGTTTTTTGATCTCCTACTAGTAATGTTTGGTCTAGGTCCAATAGCTTTAACCAAATCTACATCGGATAGAAGAAGGTGCCAATGTCGAACAAAGATTCTTTTAATCGCCCACCATCTTTAATTGTAGGTACCGATGCATCTTATGATATTATCCTTTCTCTTAGGTGTATTGGAGGACAAGAGAGAGTCTCTATCACTGTGTAATGCTCTGTGATAGACGCGGTTCAGTGTCTTCATTTTATACCCACGACTAAGGAACCGACCGCGGAGTTCTTTGGACTGTAAGTGAATTTTCTTTTGGAGCACAAACACTTTTGTACTCCTTTTGTTTTCCTGATTCACTTCAATTCACAGCTGCACCTATTGTTCTTGATAATTATCGATTATATACATTATTTATTCACATTACAATTTGTATGATTTAGTTGATCACTCCCTATCTCCCCTCCTTATTAAAATAAACACTCACATTAGTATCGTGAGAATTGTTTTATTTGATGACTCAGCTTCTTAGTTACATTGAAAAATCTGTTAACACCTCTGAAGAACCACAATTATAAGCAGAATGATGTGACGGTGAAACTACAGCCCTATCTGTATGGCAGGTCATTCACTGTGATCACAGATCACAATCCTTTAAGTTGGCTACAAAGGGTGTTGGGAGAGAATGGCAAGCTGCTTCGCTGGAGTCTTGCATTGCAGGAATTAACTTTACCATTCAACACAAAAAAGACAGCGAGCATGGTAATGCTGATGGACTCTCCCGAAAGGACATCGCTAGTGAGCCAAAAACCTCAAGAAGTGGCAGGTTTGCGGAGCACCTGATGTGGTTACTGCCACAGAGCCTTCATCTTGAGGGGGAGGTGTGACGGTGAGGGGGTAACCAGGCTCACTAATAAAGGTTAAGCCCATTTGGTTTCCTCTGATCCATGTATTGGGGTTCGGGAGTGTCAGCTCTTGAGCCCAGTGATTGTACATGCATTCTGTAAAATTATGTGACAATAAAGAATTTATGTATTTTTACCTTTCCAGGAGTGCCAGCTAGCAGAGATTGCTGAGCTATGAGTTTCAAGGGGGTTTTGCGGAGAAAGTGTTATCAGAATATGTCTAGGTAGTCTGTGTCCATGGTTGCTGGATACCACAAAAATGTACCCGGGAATCGAGTTGGATTCCTGGATACATATAGGCACATTGTCCCAGCAAAATTTCCCCTTGAAAATGCTTGCGCGACTCACCACTAGGATTCCCTGCTTCAGCACAGACCAGAAAGGGAAACGGGGCATAGGGATGTGAGGTGTCCCTGGAATGGTCAAGGGGTCCCAATGCTAAGGGGGATACCCAGTTAATGCCCAGGTCATCCAGAACCCGGTATAAGGGTTCTCGGGCGGCTCCAACCATACATAAGGTGGTGAGGAGTTTTAAAAGGCTAAGTCTAGTTTATAGTGTGTGGGAAATATGGCTAGTAAGGAATAAAGTGCAGCTTCTTATTCTATTCCCCATAACCAGAAGACTTAGGAAAGTTAAAATGTATATTCTTTTAACAGTATGGGCCTCATGCAGTAAGCGTCGATTAAGTGAAATCGGCAAGCTTACCGATTAGTCATGTTAATGGCGATTTTTCCTCTCCGTATGCAGTAAGTGCCGAATACATTCAAAATCAACCCGAAAACAAATCCGCCCACTCTCACGATGATTAGCCGATCACACACAGGTGTATCGGCGTGCGTGGCGGGGTGCTGATAGGTTGCCCAATCACAAATCTTGCTGAATCAGGCGAAACAAGCATGTTTTGGATTGCGCGCCATATTTAAAGGCAACGTGTACTGCTAATAATTCTCTGTGTTGTTGGGAGTGAGAAAGAGAGAGACGCACAGAGCTGGCTGATTGAACATTTGCATATTGACGGAGAGACTTGTTGTGTATTGGGTGAGCTTTGTCCATTGTTGTTTTGTTTACATCTTTGTCTTGTTTTATATGTGGAAGTGTTTCGTGTGATTGGCTGTACATTAGTTGTCTGTTTTTTGTGAGTGCTGGAAGTATGCCCGCAAAGCGTGGGAAGAGTGATGCTGGTGGGAGTGGGAGTGCTACTCGTGCGAGTACGCGTCGGAGTGAACGTACTGTTCAGGGGAGTGATGTTGCTGGTGCACCGAGTGGTGTTGCTGGGAGTGGGAGTGCTGGTGCTGGGAGTGGGAGTGCTGTTGCTGGGAGTGGGAGTGCTGTTGCTGGGAGTGCTGTTGCTGTGAGTGGGAGTGCTGTTGCTGTGAGTGGGAGTGCTGTTGCTGGGAGTGGGAGTGTTGTTGCTGGGAGTGGGAGTGCTGTTGCTGGGAGTGGGAGTGCTGGTGCTAGGAGTGGGAGTGCTGGTGCTAGGAGTGGGAGTGCTGTTGCTAGGAGTGGGAGTGCTGGTGCTGTGAGTGCTGCTGGTGGCGCAGTTGCTGATGGGGTGTCTGGTGGTGGCGTGCTTGCTGGTGGCCAGCTTTTGGAGGCTCTTCCATTGGAAGAAGGAGAGTCCAGTCAGCACCAGCCAAGCTCTGACCCTAAACCTGCTCGGAAGAAACGTGTGGAGAAGCCACGTAATCCTCGCTTCAATGACCAGGAAAATACAGCTCTTGTCACTGGCATTCTGGAGCACTATGACAGTATATATGGACATTTACTAGGTAAGTGTACCTTTACATTTATTATTCAAATACATGTGATCCTAGGTG
The DNA here is from genome assembly GCF_040206685.1 of Ascaphus truei. NCBI lineage: Eukaryota > Metazoa > Chordata > Amphibia > Anura > Ascaphidae > Ascaphus > Ascaphus truei. The sequence continues at coordinate 324,218,538 of NC_134486.1, forward strand.
ATCTGAGTTTTGTTCATATGCAAATATGGGTTCAGAATATCTTTCTATGTTAATTAGTCTGGAAACACAGCTTTTTATCATGCCTTACAAGGACAACTAAACACAGGCGGTCAATTTGCCATAACTGCATACAATATGAATGCAACCTTGCTTACATGTATAGGTTTAGTAGTGAATGCTCATGTGCTTCACATATTACACATAAAACAGCATGTTTGCTATCTCTTGGAACAGCTAGCAGTGTAGGAAACTGGTGCTTCTATTATTAATCATTTACCTCATATATTTTATATGTTTTTCAAGGGCGGAGAAGTTCAGCAAGCAGAAAAGAAATGTGGGACACAATAGTCATTGGTGTCAATGCGTGTGGGAATCATGTGAGGGACAAGCGGAATTGTCACAAGAGATTTGATGATATTAGGTCCAAATTGAAAAAGAAAATACAACACCAACGCGTGCATGCTACTGGCACTGGAGGTGGGCCCACACCACAACGTCTCATATTAAGTCCATTGGAGGAGCTGCTTCGGGCAAAATTACTTCCCGTCGTCGTGGAAGGCTTACCTGGTGACCGTGATATAGGAATTTACCCCTCACAATTTCCACCAGGTGAGAAATATTACTGTACTAGGCGTGTCGTTGCTTACAGTTATTTTGCATAGTTACACTGCTTTTTATACTGTCTTCACAATATAAGCATACCTGCATCTATATATGTATATGTCTGATTCTGTATATATATATATCTCAAAATAGACATATATGTTGTAGTCCTACTAAAAGCAGTAACTAATATAGCACGTGCCATTGCGTGCTCATTTACATGTGAATTCCCAAAATGCATTGCTGCAGTGGAAGCAATTGATGGTGGGCGAAGATGGGGAACAACAGGGTAGTACACATGTGTAACACATGTTAATCAGAAATTATTACTAGCTACAGGTACAGAACAGAAATATGTAGAATATTATTGTGTATTTTATTTATTTTACTCCGACAAACATGACATTACTGCCTATTTTAAGCATGCATCAAATATATTGCATGCAAAGGCCTACAAACATCACTTACACTAACACATCTATAGTTGTTTATGAAAAGGTCCATTTTTGCTTTAACTCATATACAGACAGCATAATGAGGCACACGTATCATATTTTATGTCATTGTTTTCATAACTTAAAAACTGCACACGACTATTTAGCTCATCTACCATTGTGTTAAAGCAGCTGCAATTAATATCTCATCACAGCATACACTTCAACAGAGGGGGTGGGGTTCAGCACACACACTAATTGCAGCCTCATTTTAGGGTCAACTTAGTTCACACCATTTTCACCTGTTTCAAGTAATTGAAAGGTGTGGCTGATTAGGCTTTTTGGGGAAGGGAATACCGTTCTTACAACCTGACTAGCACAACTGAAGTTAATCACACTCATTTGAAAGCTTCACTTTAGCTACTAAATGCCCCAACAACTCATTACTTATCAAAGCGTACGTCACACATTAGTTCACTCATATCTATAGTTGAACTACTACTATCAACGACACATTATCACACACTGCATGTGTTGTCTTGTTTAGTCACAGCCACATTCATGTGTGCCACATCTTATATTAATGTACCACACATATCCTCTACCAAAAACAACACTTTTTGCAATATGACCACCTTCATGATAACCATTGTGAATGGTCATCTCATGATAGTTATGTACATTATGATACTGATATCACTACACAACATATGATTTTTATGTACAAATTTTATCTATTTATCCTCACGCATTACTGCAGGAACATAGTATGTTTTATGTTAGGGAACTCAAAAGTTCTAAGTACACAGGCATGCACATTGTTATTACAACTATTTATGTTCACTTTCACACACACATTTTGGGTTAAGGAAATGATGCTGTTAGGTACTCATAAATACAGAACATACAATAACTGTTTGTTCAATATTTACACATGTAAATGTAAAACTTATGTTATTGTTATATATAGTTGCCCCTGAAGGACATGTGTCACCTGAGACTGAACAAGTGTCTTCACCTGGGTCAGCCAGCTCAACACACCTAGAAGGTGAGTGTATCAGTTGGTGGCCATATAATATGTGCTCTTCTATATGTTATGTTGTCATGTTCATTATTTGTTTTGCACATCTTCTTTAAATAGGATTACTTAGTGTCAGTGAAAATGAAGTGTAAGGCAACTTGTATTGTGTTAGTGATGTTAACTATCATGTAGGAGTTGTGAGTTTACAGCAAGTTTTCAGTCACTCATATTTCATACTGAGTCCAAACATTATTCTTAAGTCAAGGTAGTTTTTAATGTGAGGTTATAAAACGTATGGAAACATGTTAGTTGTTACTTATGACACAGTACAATTACATAGTAACACAGCAGAGATTAACATGCCATTTAATAATGTGTACATTTATTTGTAGAACATGATGAAGAGGATTTTGATGATGATGATGATGATGATGATGATGCCGCCGCCGCCGCCATAGACACACAAATACAAGCAAGTGACCATGAAGAGGTTCCAATTGAAACTGTTTTACCGCCAAATCGTCCAGCAAAAACCACATATGATGCAATTGTAGCTTCTGAGGGAAAAATTGTGGAAGCAGAAAATCGTCGCCATTCTGACCTGATGACAGTGCTGGAAAGGATGATTGCACTGCAGGAAGAAACAGTTTCACAATTGGCACATCTCCACAGAGTCTTCATTGAAGTGCCTAAACAGTTGCAAAAAATCAACACCTCATTCGAAGCATTAGTTGTTCAGCAAACACAAGCTAATTACTGGAGAATGACTAATGTACCACAATTCAACAGCTCACAGGCAGGATCTGTTCATGCAGATCAGTTTTCACCACATGCTTCTGATATTCATTCACCAGGCCCAAATGTTACCAGTCAAGTAGCAGACATTGCTGTGCAGGTTCCTGACGACATCCTACCGCTGCCATCTGTACAAATTCAGCAGCTGACACCTACAAAGGAGGCCACAAAAAGAAAACACAAGCAGTTACTACTGACCAGTTTTTGGTCAAAAACAACAAAAGACACACATGAAACAGACCAACCATCACTTGTGCAGTGTCTACCAACTTGCTCACATGTGTCAGTGGGCACAAGCCCTGTCCGTGAACAGTCACTACCCAAAAGCCCTGTAGGTGAGTCACTGCCCAAAAGCCCTGTAGGTGAATCGCTGGCCAAAAGCCCTGTAGGTGAATCGCTGCCCAAAAGCCCTGTAGGTGAATCGCTGCCCAAAAGCCCTGTAGGTGAATCGCTGGCCAAAAGCCCTGTAGGTGAATCGCTGCCCAAAAGCCCTGTAGGTGAATCGCTGCCCAAAAGCCCTGTAGGTGAATCGCTGCCCAAAAGCCCTGTAGGTGAATCGCTGCCCAAAAGCCCTGTAGGTGAGTCACTGGCCACAAGCCCTGTAGGTGAGTCACTGGCCACAAGCCCTGTAGGTGAACAGTCACTACCCAAAAGCCCTGTAGGTGAGTCACTGCCCAAAAGCCCTGTAGGTGAGTCACTGGCCACAAGCCCTGCCCGTGAAGTGCCAGAGGCCAGTCAAAGTGGCTCTGTTGTACCTAAAGTTGGTGGCAAAAGAAAAAGGAAAATTCAAGAGACAACAAGCAGGCCTGTTACTCGCTCGCAAAAAGAACAAAAAAAATAAATTTTAAAATTCACAAAATATGTCTTTGGCCTTGTTTTGTTGACTTCAGATTATCTAATTACTATTGTATGTATGCTGAAGACTGTGTTGTTTCCAAACTTTCAAGTATGTTCTTGTACACGTGAAGTTTTGGAAATGTTAACACTACTAATTAATGAATAGTGTTATAAATATTGATGTTTTAATCGTCTGTTCAGTAATGGTCCACCAGGAGCCAGTTGCTAAGTTTAGAGAAGCTGCCATTGACTTTGCAGCAAAACATTGCATTTGGGTGTGTTAATTGATGTAATCATTGCATGTGCATATTATTTTCATGCAATTATAAAAGCACCTATTTAACTGCAAACATCTTTCTTGTACGTGTACAGCAGGATTTTGTGTTAAATATTACTTACCTTTGGTGGCCATTGTAATGTTGTCCTTTAATCATTTATGTGTTCTTGTTTCAAGAACATCTCTGAATTTATACTAAAATATATGTAGTATGTATTGATATATGCACACACACACACAGACACACACTGTGTGTGTGTGTGTGTGTATATATATAGTACTATCTAAACTGGTATAGATGTATTTACAAAAAACATACACTTCATGCTTCCTTGTGAAAACACACTATTTTAATAATACAGGCCTAATGTTTGACAACTATACTAAGTGTGAGCCTCTAACATTATTGGGTGCAAACAAATGTTTATGACTTAATTCACTCATGTTTATCACCATTTAAATAGGTTTCATACAAGGCCTACTTACTGCCATCAATATGTTGTGTGTACTCCTGCAATATAAAAAAAAAAAAAAAAAGATACAATATATATATATATATATATATATACATATACATATATACACACACACACACACACACACACACATATAGTACAATATACACTTTATATATATATATATATTTTTATGAGAGAGATATATTTATATATATATAGATACACACGTATTTAAACTCATGCAGACAGGTAGTTAACCAGACTTTCAAATACACACAGAAAAGTATGTGGGAAAAAAACATTTCATTTTGCAGGTGTGTGTATTTACTGATATGGCTGTCTAAGCACTATTTTCACACAGTGCTCTTTGTTATTTTTCTAGAAAACTCAATGTTACTGAAATAAGTGTAGCAATGTTTTCACAAACGAGATAAAATAATGATACATGTTTTTCCCACATTCGCCTATCACTAACCACAAAACTTAACCCAATTAAAAGGACACATCCAATTGGCGTTTGAAATAAGGAGTAAAATTAGTTACTTTTGTTGACCTTGAAAACGAAACACAGGAATTTGTTAGCCATTGAGCAGAATCATTTTGATGAGCAAAGAAGACAGAACTGCACACATCTTTTGTGCTACTCTGACATGGCTGATGAATTCGTTAACAATATGAATCCCCTTTTAGGGTATAAGTTTCAGAAGCTATTTTAAACAGTCGCGGACACAAAGCAAGCACACGCCAAATCTATGATTTGATTCGAGCAAAATATCCTTATTACCAAGACCGTAGGCATGCGCGGAATTTTAATTCCTCAATAAGATTCACTTTATCAACTAATGACTTTTTTGAACGTGTGCAGGATAAGCTAGAACACACATATGGTTTCTGGAAGATTGCAAAGGAAAAGCATTTTACCCTGAAAGAGGGCACATATATTGTTGTGAAAGGCATATTTATTCCTAATGCCAATAGCAATGGATCCGCTACTACTGTTCCGTGTGAATCGATACCTGCTGCAATATCTGCACCCTCCATTCCTGAAACCCACATTGTACAACAACAAAAGTACTATGATTATGTACCAAGCCTTTCAGCTGAAAATGCATTGGAATGGGAACCAGAAGAAATGAACCTACCTCCCGACCAATTGTTTGAAGAAAGCAGTGGCGATTCCTATGAGCGCTTCATGGAGGAGATGTGTGTCATACTGGATTCAGCGGGTGGGTCAAGCGTGGATGAAAATGCCTTGCATTTCTGGAGCGACCAGTTGCAGCCAGACGAAGAGTTAATTCTAGAAGAATGGTAAATATAACAACCGTTATGCGTTGACTGTGCGTTTAAATGTTTTTTTTTTTTTTTAACCACCATTTTCCCTTTCAATGCGTGGATACAGCGTAACATTGCAGACTGCATAACATGTAGCGATCACAAAGAAATTGTTGCCGAATACAATATAGTATAACCTGAAAGAGTAGTACACATTGCTGACGGAATAAATATACGTACTTTCCTATCCCTTTAACCATAGTAGCAACATTTTAACATAACTCTAACACATACCTGTTTTGTTATCATGCAACATTTAAAAGCGGGTCCACCACGTATGACGTGGGACCCTTGTCATGGCCCAAGGCGTCCTTAAAAAGGATTACGGATGTAAGTCCCGCCCCCAAGCGACGTGCGCGCCTCAAAGCCTATTGGCTGTCATGTTTTGTTATAGTAACGGTAACTGCAGTGTGTCATGTGTGCGGCTCAGTGTTTGTAGCCATAAAGTGGGCGTTAGCAGAATGTTAATTGAGTGGGAGGAGTTAGCGTGCGTTTCACGCTGGTTTAACATGACGTCACACGTATTGCATTTGCGCATTGTGTTATCAGCCGTCCTTTCTGTCCAAACACGTCTGTTTAAAAAGAATACAGATGTACTCGTTTAGAACGAATGTAGTTTCGTATTCATTGTATTTGAAATAAAGATTTTATGTTTAATGGTATTTTCAAGATGTATTGAACGCACAACGTACGCTTTGTTTTGCGCATGCGCTAACAGTTAGTGCAGCCAAGCGTGAAGTGCGTGCGCACACTAAGATGTGCGCGCACATTTTTCAGTATACAGGCAACGTTCACATCATATACATAGTTATGCCTGCTACAAATTTAAAGAAACATTACATAATGATGTACACTTGTACTTCTAACATATAAGTGAGTGACGTGTGTATGTACACAATCATATAGAGCTGTGTAACGCGTTGTCACGGATACATATATAGTAAGGTGCCATATTTGACCATCATGTGTTTGCTGTATTTCAGAGATGTCGGGGAAGATACAATCGGATCAATGTATGATTTCAGAAGAGTCTACCTTTATATGAGATGATTGTGAGGAGGAGCCACCGACTACTATACTACATATGGAACTAATTTTATATTGCTTGCAGCGCTTATTAACAAACAATTAAAAATGTGATACCCTTATGCCTATATTGCATAAGCACTTAATTAACATAATGATGTTGCAAAATAGTGCCTCATGAATTTTTATTGAGTGTTCTTTAATGACTACTATCATTTTATGGCATGGTGTGTTTTATATATAACAACCATTCCCACTCTGCTAACACATTTGTGAATTCTATTGTGTAATGGAACGTATGACTGTCGAAACTATGTAACAATAATAATAATAATAATAATAATAATAATAATTATAATATGAGCATGTTCATGTATAGCGCTGCTAGTTGTACACAGCGCTTTACAGACACATTTTTCAGGCTGAGGTCCCTGGCCCGTGGAACTTACAATTTATTTTTTGCCGCCTGAGGCACAGGGAGATAAAGTGACTTGCCCAAGGTCACAAGGAGCCGACACCGGGAATTGAACCAGACTCCCCTGCTTCAAACTCTCAGTGCCAGTGTGTGTCTTTACTCACTGAGCCACTCCTTCTCCCAATGTAAAGGACACTTACAACCAACTAGCCATTTATTGTTAAAAATCTCTTGTTACATGGGTATGTTGATAAAATGGTTTGGGACTGTAGCAAATAATGTTATTGGCCAGATGTTGTGGTCCCCTACAATGCATGATGTTCTGAATATGACATCAACATCATGTAATGAAGTACGTTTCTGTGTATATTTCATTAACCTAACTAACTATAGTTTACTGTGTTTATTAAACGTTCTAAAAATACATAGTATAGTCAATATGATGATATAAGCTACCATAATAAAGCTGGTGTTATCATTTGTCGGTGTTATACATGGATCCTACACAAATTGATACAGACACAAACAGTTGTCTTAAAAAGTGTGTCTATGCTAATGTGCACGTGATTGACGTTACAATTGTGAGAATACTTGATAATTATCATCATGATAATGATGAAGTGACGTGATTTATATTGCAAAAATATTACCAACATTGTCATATTGGTAAATTAGAAATGCTAAATGACAGTAACATTTGCAACAAAATTGTGTTTTCTGTTAACAGTTTTACACTTGGTACATGTAGGACACATCCACACACGTGTGACTTATACATACACATGTCACAAATGTAAATTAATGTTGACTATTAATTCCTAGCATTACAAAACACCAACATTGCTAAATATAAGATGTAGTACGCATTGTTGTGATTGCAGGCATTCATGCATGGAGTTTTAGGATCAGTCAATTTCATCCGTGATGAATGATCTCCCGTAAGTAAAGAAATAACTACAGTTATCCCCTTGTCTCCAAACACCTCTATATTACATTAATGGAATTTATAAGGAAACATACATAAAATGTGATGAAATGGGAGTAATCATTTTCTAATACAATGCACATGAAAGCTCAAGAGTAGCTAAATGCATATACATGATACAGAAAGTACATATATGTAACATTTGTGTTTAAACCAATATGTTGGGTTTTGACTTCAAATAATTATAGGAAGATTGATGTAGGCACATCTTATGAGAGATGTCAGCAAATATACATACCATGATCAGTCATACTGGAGATATACCTATAATGCAAAGGAACAATATATAAATTGCAAACATTGACATGCCATCTTCAGTACCGTAAACAACACAGCAAAGTGTGTATTTGGTGTTAAATGTGCAACACCATGTATATTTCATGACATTCAAAATGTAAATCAGCCTGGTGTACACATCATATGGATGTACATGTTACACTGCACCAATAACATTGTATGTAAGCATACTAGAAGCATGAATGAGTATGGGCATAATATGTGTATTGTGTTAGCCTAAGGAACAACACAATGCTAAAATATTAGTGCTTTGTTACCCCAGTTGTATTCACATACACACAACTAAAGTACAATTGAAGAGGGATTATATAACCTGTGCAACAATAACATACCGGTGCCACATCCCTTTGTGCACACAGCAGAGAAAAGAAAGGTGTGCAACCCATATTCATCTGTGTCCTACCAGAAGGGTATATAAAAAACATTATTGTTAAGATAACATAATGTAAGTATAAAAGTATAACTTGGAACATATATGTTTTTACTTACAAGAAAAAAATGAATTGATGAGATTCTGGCGTGTCTGGCCACCACTGGCTGTTTGTTCATTTTCAGCAGCTACATGGGTGGGATGCTCGTCTACCAAAGGCTCAGCTAGGTCTGATTGTACATTGTGCCTGAGTGCAACATTGTGCAAAATGCAACAGGCAAGGATAATATCAGACACTTTTTGAGGCTTGTATACAGTAGAAGAGCCCCACCAGTTCTGTCCAGACACCTAAATCTGGTCTTGAGTAGGCCAAATGTCCTCTCTATAACAGATCTTGTAGATATATGGGCTGCATTGTACCTCTCCTCTGCTTCAGTTTGAGGGTTTAGCACCGGAGTCAAGAGCCACGGCCTAATTCCGTATCCTGAGTCACCTATAATGAATGGAGCACACATAAGCTGACATTAGTGATCAAATTGTACAATGCCAACATTCCTAAATAAAAAAGTGTTTTGTGTTAGAACATGTAAATGTGTACTCACCCAGCAGCCAACCATGTTCAAAATGTCCCTCTTCGAACGCATGGAAGACTGAAGAGTTCCTCAGGATAGAGGAATCGTGACTGGAACCAGGGAATTTGGGTACCACATGCATTATCCTCATCGTCGCATCACATACCACCTGTACATTGAGTGAATGGTAGTGCTTCCGATTGCGGTACACATGCTCACTCTGACTAGGTGCAATCAAAGCAACATGTGTGCAATCGATTGCACCCAGCACACATGGTATCCCTGCTATATTATAAAAGCCAGTCCTGACTTCCAGCCACTCTGTCGCCTCTGTAGGAAAATGAATATAATTCCTAGCGCGTCTATTGAGTGCATAGAGAAACTGGGTCAAGGCCCGCGAGAATGTAGATTGCGAGACCCCGCCCACTATGCCCACAGTTGTCTGGTATGACGCGGAAGCAAGATAATGTAATGAGCACAGCATTTTAACAAGCCCAGGGACTGCACGACCTCTGGCTGTGAAAAAATCTAAATCTCCCCTTATCTCCTGATAAAGAGCTAAGATTGCTGCTGAACTCAAACGATAGCGACTTACAATCTCCTCCTCACTCATCCCATCTAACAGGGTTCTCTCCCTGTACAGACGCGGACGAGGCACAACTTGTCTCCTCTGTCTTCTCCTCTGATCTCCTGTCCCTCTCCCTGTCTCTGTCGTATCCGCGTGACTGTCACTGTCACTGTCCCTCGGTGTGTCCCTCCCTTGCCCTATATGATTGTCTTCATCATCAAGCATGTCATAGAAAAGAATGTTCCTCCGTCTCCTAAACAATCTCAACATTTTGAAATGAGTAGCTGTGAATGATCAGGTAATGGGCGTCCTTTAAATAGGTATGTGATGATGTCAGGTGACATAGTAAAATGCAAGGTGTTACATTAACATAATAAAGTACTTCTGTGGCAAGCTGTGTGCAGTTCTTGTTATAAGTATTTGTTGTGTGTATTCTGCAGGGAATGATGATATTTGTCAATGATGTGACGTGAACCTTTGTAGAAACATTGCTTGCAAATAAATAGTTGCATGTGCAATGCATGTAACACTTGTGAACGCAACAGTCAGTCATGTAATTAGGCAAAAAGGCTGAGATTGACGTGGGAAAAGTTGTGTGTAACATGTGTAATTAGGCATGTTATTGTGACATGTTGACAACAATGAATAGTCGTGTGCATATGCATGCATTTGTGTAATGAGGATAGTTGCTATAGAATGAGTTTACAAGGTGTCCCAATGCTGAATTACTGTACATGTGTGTATAAGTTAGGTTGAAGTGCTTGTAATGCTACGGTTACAATGTAAACATGCAATGTGATTGATCGTCCAATAAGTGACGTCATGAAAATAGGGAGGACCCAAAACTAGATGTAAACATGAGAATACAGATGTACATGAACGTTTAAAGATGCGTGACACATTACTAGCATTGTGTAATGTAAAGGAAGATGAATATACTGTGTATGTGTGACATGTGTGACATGTGTAACATCATGTAAATAATTGTCGCTCAGTTCAGTAAAATGTGTGATATGATGTGAGGTTCTCCTTTAAGAGTTGAGTATAGTATTTTCCCTTGGCACATCATCACATGATGAGTAATGTGACCCGCAAATGCTGCAAACATGTAAAAGTATAATGTTATGCAAATAATACACGTCAGCTGTGACACAATGCAGGGAATGCCCCCACACTGTAATGCAAATGACGTTTGTATTGTGAGCAATGAAACGTAAACAGTACTATACTGTTATACGTCCCTGCTCCATTGACTCCATTGATGTACAGAAGTTTTTTTTTTCTAAGTGCCGTTGCGGCAGCCTTAGCGATCGTTCTCCCCTCCAAACTGCCAACTTTAGTTGGCGGGAGAAATTGGCCATAACATCTCAATTTCGTAGTGCCGATCAGCCCCGATAAGCTGTTTTTTTTTGTTGAATCCAGCCGATTTAAAAAAGTGGCGATCAGTGGCGAAAACAGGCTTATCGGCAGCCGACTGGCCATAACAAAATAATCGGCTCCGAAACCTGGCGATATCAAGCACTTATCGGCGCTTACTGAATCTCAAACCCAATTTTGGCTATAAAATGGCGATAATTCCCTTATCAACGCTTACTGCATGAGGCCCTATGTTTTAAAATACATATATGCTTGTGCACGGTATTATGAGCTGGGTCTTTCCGGACTGATGTTCTGAGTGGGTCACTGGGCTACTAAAGTAACTTGGTGCCTGCAAGTCAACTCAGACATCGGACATGAAAGCCATAAAGGATGCCAGAGGTATGAAGAACATTTGGGCAGGAGGTTTAGGCTCGAGTACCCACATCCCGGGATGAATGGAAGTCCTCTTGACTACCATTTGCTCCACCAGAAAGTGTGGAGCCTAAACAAGTGGGTGGCTTCTGCATACCAAGTGGATAAGGTGGCAAGTTTGCGCATGCCCTTGGCTGATTCAGAAGATCTGCTTGCCCGGCTTCAGAATACAGGCATCGCTCTGACTGGTTGGTGAGAAAGTTCCCACGCTGGGATTGGCTGTAGAATTTTATGAATGAACTCAGAAATACTATAAGAATCCCTCAGCCAATCAGGTGATCAGATTCTTATCGCCAAAACAGCAGCGGCAAATTTGGATGTTACCAGAAGATGCTCTCGGAGAAATAGCAGTGAGCTGGCATCAGAAATTTCAAGGAGAAATATTTTCTAAGTCCAGCTTTTTGCGGTTGCGGCTAGGATTGCAAGCTGAATTTAGTTCCATGACGTGTGGTGCTAACTCCTGGTGAAGTGATTTCAGGACCTCCTGAGGAGGAAAGGGGAAAGAGAGCGGTGGCATCAGGAATTTCATGCTGATAAGTCATGGTCAACTAAAGACTTTGGATTTTAACTAGGAAAGTCTAGTTTTGTAGCCCAGACCCCCATTAATTGTGTTTTTTTTTAATGTATTTTGTGTTCCACTGTATTTGCCTATTTTAAGTAAATAAACAACTATTTGTGCTATTTGTTTCTTATGGTTTCCGTAATGACTATGCTCACCTACTGTAGATTCTTAACTGCATGCTTAATCTTTTAAATGAATCATGATGACATACGGGTTTTAACTGGTCTAGTGGTTTTTCCTACATATTGTAGTCCACATGGGCACTGTATCAAATATATAACGTGATCTGTTTTACACGTGATCAACTGTTAAATTTGGAATTTCTCTTTAGAAACATGTGATGAGAACCCAAATTTGTCTGGGGATCTAAATTTGCATGCCTTACATGTAGTGCAACCAAAAAAACCATTAACTTGGGATAACATCTATTACCTTCTTTTTTAGGTTTAGGTAATGCACTGGGTGCTAGTTTGTTTTTAAGCACATTAGCTCTTTTAAAGATTACTACCGGCTGTTAAGGAACAATGTCTCCTAGAATAGGATAATTTTTGACAATGTGCCAATGTTTGCGTATGATTTTAACAATTTTGTCAGATTGTCTATTATAGTTCGTAAGAAAAGAGAAGTCGAATTTCTTATCCGATTTAATCTTTACTTTATCATTGAGGAGATCCCTTCTATCTAGACCCCTAACTTTCTCTGCTGCATCCTGAATGATCTTGTCACTATATTTATTTTCCTTAAATCTATTTTGCAAAAGAATGGACTGTTTACTGAAGCTTCCAATATCAGAACAATTTCTCCTGATCCTCCTCAGTTGGCCATAAGGCACATATTTTAACCAATTGGGATGATGACAACTCAATGGCATAATGTAGTTATTTATATCTACATCCTTAAAAAAGTTTGAGTGCTAATTGACCCATTCTCGATGAAAACAGTTATGTCAAAGAAATTAACCCTTTCCCGACTGTACTCACAAGTGAACTTGAGATGAAGTTCATTATCATTTAAATAATGAATAAACCTCACCAAACTTTCTTCATCACCTCTCCAAATGAAAAATATATCATCAATGAACCTCCGCCACAGGCACAAACTCGCACCCAGCTCTGCAATGGACCAAATATAGTCTTCTTCCCATGTACCCATGAAAAGATTTGCATAGCTGGGTGCAAATTTTGTGTCCATATACATAACCCACCCACACCATATAGCTAATATATTGTGGTGTTACTTAACCCCTTAATAACAATAACGCTTAATAAGCGCTAAAGTTATTAATGGTTTAAGCCACCCTGCACTCATTCATTTGTAGAGTGGCTTCATCATTCACATATTATATATATATATATATATATATATATATATATATATATATAAAAATATATTTCAAATATATGTATGATTAAGCAATCTACAAAGAAATGGTAAAGGATATCTAAGTACAAATTGAAAACTTCCGATCTCTAATTGACAACATCACTGACAAATTAAAAACAAAGCCAAATGAAAATGAAAACACATCTCATAAGAGAATAAAGCAAGCACCTATCCAAACCAGTAAATAGCAAATTGCAATAAAACATACAATTCAACAATTTGTACATGATGCAAATAATATTTCCATCATGTACACAATAGCAATCAAATGTCCAAAATAAATACACGATTGAAATTAAACATGCAATATAAACAAAGCAAGTAGACAGTAATAAATTACCAACACAATTTATGGCATCCGAAATACATAACAAGCAAATCTAAACCAAAAACCATAGTCAATATTGTTAAGCAACAACAAAACCATTTCCAAAAAAAATCTATTTCTAACTAAGACGATCATACACAATATAACTTCACCAAATAAGCCACAATAAAAAATAAAGGCAGGGTCCCAACATAAACAAATGCAATCATTATCATTTGAAATGACATAACTAATTCTACATAACATTTCACACGCACAATTGTAACCAAACAGGGAAAATACTTGAACAAGACATGAAAAAATGCAATTAACATTTGCAAAACAACCCTTTAATAAACATGTATGTATATAGCTCCATAGGGATATATACTGTATACATACATGGGCATTAAACGGACAGTAAAAAAATAAATCTGACATTAAAAAAAAACAAAAAATCAGTTCCTACTTAAATAAAATACATTTCTTTAGTTTACTTACCATTAGATGACCAATGACCGACTTCCGTTGAAACCGCTACGTCTGTAACAAATCCAAAGACAGGAACCAGGAACCCATAAAATTAAAAACCTTTGTAATCCAATGTGGTGTCTTCTTTCTTATCTTTATAATCCATACCATCTGTGGTCTTCTTTTCGGGGTCTTCGGGGTCTTCTGGCTTCTTCTTCTGCGACACTCTGACCATCTTCTTCTGAGGGGAGGTCCTCTCTCCACGGCGTCTAGCTATAAAATGAGATGACATAGGCTTTTATAGGCCTATGACGTCACATTTTGCATCAAATGGTTCTCACGGTCCTGATTGGTCCGTGAAAAGCATGTGATTTTGGTTAGGGAAAAAATAAATGCTGACGTCATTTAAAGGAAATTAAGCCAGCCAATCAGAATGGCTTTGCTTCATTTACCTTTAACATGACGTCAACAAAACCAAAATGGAGCCGTCATATGGGACTAGAGCCAATGAGATCGTTGATTGTATAAAGATTTTTATATATATATGGTTTGTTATTATTTAAACAATGATAGCATGCATTTTCCCTGTTAGTATGCGTACATAGTTAACGCCCATTGGGTAGGGACAACTCTATCAATTAACCTATGGTAGGAGAGTTTATTGGTAGATCAGTGGGTATATAAAGACCCTTTTAGTAGGCTACAGCTACTCCTGACGAAGCCGTCATCCAGAACGGCGAAACATGTAGAGCGTAGCCCAGAGTTCAGATCGAGAGGGAGAGGCAGCGCTGGGAGATCCCGTGACGTCAGACCGGAACGACGAGAGACCGGAAGTGACGCATCAGCCCCAGCAGGGATACGAAACAGAGACCTGCAGCGGCGTTGGTGTGCTGTGATTCTGAGGTCGCGACTCAGCTATTACCATCTTTACCACATTTACCCTGCTGTTTTGTCTTTTGGACACTGTAAGCCTCCATTTTTATTCTTGTGATAAATATTCTATGTTACCATTTACACTATGGTATTTTGTTTCTCTTCTTTGAGATTTGATGTCCTCCTACCTACTCCAGCCTGGAATCATCTTTTGCCACAGTTGGATATCTGCTCCTTTTTGTCTACTATATTGTGAGTTGCCATTTGGGAGCCTTCTATTTCACTTTATTGCACATACAATATTGCACTATGTAGTGTTTTTCTTTTAAAGGTATATCATTGCTCCCCTGGTTCTTCAGTGATACATGCTGGGTACATGCTGCAACATTTCAGTGACATTTCTGTAGACAGACTAATGGCCCATCGGCCACATGCTGTGTTAATCCGATGGGCCATTAGTCTCTGCAGAAATGTCAGTGAAATGTTACAGCATGTACCCAGCATGTACCTGGATCTTGTTGGTGATAGCCCCAGATTTTCCAAGGCAAGTTTAAGGCAAGTTTTAGAATACTCGTCGGCGCACCTGTATTTTGTACTTCAAGCAATGTCCATACACAAGGGGTAGCATGTAATGTAAAATTGGAACAAACACTTCCCGCACTGTTAGGCTCCGGCTGTCCTAGCCTAAAGTATGATAAACCAAAGCTGCTAATACCGCACCGGGAATGATTACGTCACTGAAGCACACCGTAGATCAGCGGCGGCCACTGCGATATTAAGCGGAGTCCCGTGGGTTACTCTGTGGGATTACGCAGGATCACTCTGACAGTTAGCACTCAGGGATAGTTTCAAAACAAATAGCAACAAAGATCTTACATGTTTCTTAGACCAAACTACTTCGTCAGGGATAAACACTGTTGAAAAGATCATAGCATATAAACCCCATGTTGTCCGGCAATTGGTTAACACAAAGATTCAATCAACCTATCCTAATACAGGGCACGTAGCTTTACACAGGTATCTACTAACTACCTCGATCATTATACAGGTTGAAAATACCTACAGTTTAAAACTACATATATTCTTTATTATACATATACAATTAACAATATTCAATGTTAAAAAATTTAATTAAATCGACCACTGAAACGAGAAAGCAGTGTTAGTAAAAAATATATATATATTACACACAAAAGGTCTTAAGTTGCTTTAAAAGACAAAGATACAGAAAACCAATCAATAGAGATAAGTGTATGAAAGCTGCAAAAATGTTGCAACAAACTTTCAGTTACCAAATGAGTTATTTAAGCATTCAGGTGCACACAGGAGATAGCTTATAAACAAAACTCTCAAACAGGTAATACAGTATATGATACATTCATAACCTAAAAACTAAAGCTCACGCCCCTTTATGGGGTAGCTTGTGCGTCACTAAAAATAACATATATGCATAATAAAAAACAAAATGAATATGTACTGTATTCACCAGCCAAAAATCATTATACCAGATCGGTAATCTTTCCTCTACATACGCTGTGTAACGCTCGCACTGCCCAGAAACAAGACAAGACCCCGGCACTGAGGTGGGAAGGTATTACACCAAACACCCGCAGCACCGGAGGCGTACCTGGAAGGCGGATAGTTTAGTGTAGCCGGGTCTGGGTTGGAGAGTGTAGATGATGTGGTATACTTGCCGAGTTCTGGGATTGGGGAAGACAGGATAGAAAGGGTCCATAAGCCGTTGTCTGGGATTGGAGAGCGCATCGTAGTCCGAGTCCGTATGCCGTGTTCAAGGGTAGGAGAGATCGCCATAGTTGAGGGTATGCCAAAGTCCAAAATCCAGAAGGGTCCACAAACAAGCCGAGTTGGTACACAAGAGGTTAACTGCAAAGGAGAGAGCACTGCACAAACTAAGTGAGCTTCACGAGGCTACATAAGATTATGCTGTGCAAAGCATAGGAGGAAGCAGGAAGTATTTAAAGGCAGGACAGGCCAATGGGGACAGGGGGTGGAGTGGAGGCGCGGGCCCAGCGGAGCAGGGATAGGCTGCAGGTAACAAGGCAAGAAGGGGAGACTTGCCATGCAGCTGGGGATTGTTGCACGTCATTGTAATGAGAGCATGAGCAGGAGCAGGAATATGAGCAGGAACAGTGGCCGCGGCAGCAGCAGCAGGTCAGGAGGGAACACGCCGCAAAGAACGTGTTCCCTGATTCCTTACATGCTGGGGTTCAATGTTTATGCATTCTTCAGGGGGTGAATCATGAGAATTGATGTTTTATCTGTCCTCTCACCTGACAATAGTAGTTCAAATGTGTGAGAAACAGTTAAAATTGTGAGAAGCTGTGCTTATCTCAAACGCCTAATGAGGTCTCTCATTATTTTCTGGCCTGTGTATTATACTCCCTTCAAACTCCTTCGTTTGCAGCTGGTGTTAGATTTCAAGGATCAAGAGAATTAGCTGGGAGCGCAACATTCCAATCTCCGCTTCACATGATACAAAATGGAAGACAAACACAGCCTATAACACAATGGGGGCTATGCACTCAGCTCCGAGCTTTCGCACCGGCCTGAAAAAAATTAGCACGTCAGATAAAAAATGAAGCCGGCGACGCAATTCACTAAGGCCCTGAGCCCATTTTCTATCGGACGTGCCCAAAACTGGCTTATCGTGCGTGCAAGGTTTTTTCCCTCAGCTAGCGCACTGAAACTTCACGTACGCTAGCTGATAGAAAAAATAAGCCGCCTGTAACATTTGCATGGAGATTCTGTATCCCCATGCAAGGCTTCCAACAAGCACGGCTTCCAATCAGGGCCGTGGGAACCATTTGCCGAAAATGTGACGTCATAGGCCTATAAAAGCCTTTGTCGTCTCATTTTCGCATAAACTGACCCAACGGTATGTTGTCAATCCATGGCCTTTTGTGATTACTTGAAGCCAATAACAAATTATTTTAATCTACATTGTTAAAGAAAGTTTTTGTAGTCACAATATTCCCAGGTTCAATTGCTATATGTAAATCCAAAAAATCTATTACAGAGGCATCAGATGTAAAGGTAAATTTAAGGTTGAATCGATTATGATTAAGGTACTTTAAAAAAGGTTCTAGAGAACCCTCATCTCCGTCCCAAACACACAGAATGTCATCTATGAACCGTCGCCAAAAAAATTACTTTTGAGGCGAACGGATTATGGGACCAAATACACTCCTGTTCCCAGAAACCCATGTACAAGTTTGTGTAACTGGGGGCAAAATGAGTCCTGCAGACCTGCACATAGATGTGGGACAGGAACAAAAAATAATTATGAGTGAGGATGTACTTAATGAATTTCAAAAAAAATTCTCCATTTAATGAATGAAGATCAACATCCTTCTGAAAATACGTTTTTATAGCATCTACTCCCAAGTCATGTGGTATATGTGTATAGAGCAAGGTGACATTAATTATCACCCAATGGTTTGTATCTCCCCACTTAAATTCTGTTTGTAAATTTAAGACCGAAGTAGTGTCCTTTATATAAGACGGGAGTTTACTCACATATTTCTGGAGAAAATGGTCTACATACTTTGATAAATTTTATGTAATTGATTGGATTCTGGACACTATTGGTCTCCCTGGTGGACTCTTTAAGGACATGTGAATCTTGGGGAGGTTGTAAAAATGGGGATTCTAGGACTCTCTATAAACAAAAAATAATATTAATTCGTATTCAAAACAGTTTGTACAAGTGCTTCATCAAGGAGACTCTTAGCTCCCCTATGAATTGCATTGTGGGATCACTTTTAACTTTCAAATAAAAAAACGATCATCTACTGTAGGAGCCTCTTAGCTTCCTTTTCATCGTCCTCATGATCCTGTATAACTACCCCACCCCCCTTATCAGCCTGCCTTATAATCAAATCATTATTTGCTCTTAAACCTTTTAGTGCTTGATGCTCATTAAAACTAAGGTTTTGGTGTGATATATCTAATTTAAAAACACTCACCATTTCTGAAAACTAGTTATTTACAATGTTAAAAAAAAAGAATCAATAAAACTCCCTTTGGAGTGTGCCGGATAAAACTTAGACTGAGGTTTGACATTTTCAGATAGTAAAGAAAATATATTCACAAGTTAAATATATTGAATAACACATGATTCTAGTTACAGTACTTTGATTACAGTTCTAAGATATATAGGTATTGGGAATAAATTTCTTACAAAAATAAGCCATAATAATTCTTGACACATGCAATTCCCATTTAGATTAAATGTACATGCTCTTAAACCTAAACATGCTGGCTGGAATGCATTTTCTTAAAGATAATGTCTTTTAAAAACATTTTCCTTCAGATCACATACTTCAATATTAAAACCTCCAGCAATAACATTGCTAAACATTATATCTTTTTTGTTCTCTGTCCAAATGATTGTAACTTTTAAATTATTATAGTAGTATTACATCATTGATATTGATATGATGCCCTAACTAGCACAGCTGTCCCTAAGGATTATGGAAAGCAGTATGTTACATTATATTAAAATTCACAACATGTGTCGTTGCATTTTTGAGTTAGATATTTGTGCCTACATTTTAAAAGCTGTTAAGCATATTTATGAATCAAGCATCATAAATGTTATCGAAAGTGTTACATGTCTTAAAGTATTGAGTATTATTGCAAATTAGATACAGTATATATTGTCAAAGTAACGTTTGTCTTAAACGTAAATGTTCATTACACATATGTGAAATTAACCAAAAAATGTCACTAGTAGCTTTGCATATCCAGAAAAAAATGGCATTGCATCATTGACATTGATATTCATTTGCCCCCCTGCAAGGATTCCACAGACGTTCTTTTGTTTTTTACAATAATGTAAGGAACCTCCCTTGCATCAGACATCAAAGTACTTAAAAGGGGTATTGCCAGTACTGTAGATGAGAAGTACCGCTAGGTGGTGCCAGGAATAACGACAGGAATACAGGACCCAGCATGTCATAGATGGTCTGAATGGAAATTACCTGGTCATTTGTGCCCCAGGAGTTGACCAGCCCAACTAGCACCTGTGAATCTTGTCATTCCTCAATAAATTCCTTTTTTTTTAAAATTAATCACTAAGTTAATTTAACTAGAGAAATATACACCAGGAGCATACAACACCAAACCTTCCACAACCACCAACATGACCAACTCGCTCCTTACTATTGTACCCAATCCCCAGCCCCACACACTCACATATGTTATGATGTGTAGAAACACAAAGAAGCAAGTCTGTTTTGTAGTAAGATTTATTTATAAACAAATTGTGTGTAACCCCCTTATCACTGCTTGATGTATCTGGCCCAACAAGTCTTTAACAAATAGCTCCTTTGCCATATATTTTATATGCATTTAAAAAAAATGAGTCTATTATCTGGCTTGCAGGAAGCATTAGAGTCAAACATTTATACAACTACCGGACTCACTTTTGTGCCCCCAATTCCCTGCTTGATCTTCTTTTTCAATCTGGTTTTTGTCCACTCCACAGAGATAGCACTAACAGAAGTAGCCAAAGACCGACTCACAGCTAAGTCAGAAAAGTCACTTCTCTATACTTATTCTCATGGATCTCTCTGCTGCCTTTGACACTGTTTATCACTCCCCTTCTCCTGAACCCTCTCCCCTCCATTGGCCTCTATGATGCAGCTTTCTCTTTCTCTTCATCCTATCTATCCAACCACTACTTCAGTGTTTCCTTCTCTGGTGTTTTTTTATCTTCACTCCCTCTCGCTGTTGAGGTCCCAAGAGGCTCTGTCCTTGGCCCTCTGCTCTTCTACCTCCACACCTCCTCTCTTGGTGAACTTATACAATATTTTGGCTTTCAGTATCATCTCTAAGTAGAAAACACTGAAATGTACCGTTCCTCCCAGGACCTCTCCCCCTCAGTGTCACGAATTGTCTGTGTCAAACTCCTCCTTGATGTCCCACCACTACCTGAAGCGTAACATGACCAAAACATGATCAAATACATTTTCCCCTTTCCCCTGCCACCCCTACACCCAAACTCTGTCAATAACACCACCATTTTATCAACAACTAAAGCCTGCTATCTAGGGGTCATCTTTGACTCTGATCTCTTCTTAATTACTCACATTCAGTCCATCACAAAGTCCTGCCATCTCCACCTCTGACATATTGCCATGATACACCCTTTTCTACCTCATGATGCATCTAAAATCCTAATTTGATCACTCATCTTGTCCTGCCTTGACTTGTAACCAAGTTGGCATCCCCCCTGTCTGTATATCCCAACATCCAAAATGCTTCTGCCAGACTCATCTACAATTCCTCACTCACCACTCCAGTTCTGCTACACCTGTACGCAAATCCCCTTATAGGCTTCCCATATCCTCTAGAACCATTTAAAACCATAACTCTGTCTTACAAATCTCTCAACAATGCTGCCCAACCTTCAGCCCCCATCCCCAAATATATCACTAAACACCCCTATGTTCTGCCCATGATATCTGCCATGCCCTAATCTCCTTCTCCCACTCCCATCTGCAAGTCTTCTCCTGTTCTGCCCCTTCTCCCCGGAATTCGCTACCATGTAGACCAGACTCTCCCCCAGCTTTCAGACTTTTAATAACTGCCTGAAAACTCCCCTTTTCAAGGAAGCATTTCTGGTACAACTATAATAGCCCACTACCCTTCTCTCCCCCCATATGGACCAGCAGTATGGCTGGACCAATCTCCATGCTATGTAACACCCCCTAATATCCCCACCCTAAAACCTTAATAGGATCAGCTGTCGGGCTGGATTATACTCCAACCTTAGGTTTACTCCATCCCATAATGAATAGCACTTGACTTTTTGTTTCAACACTGTCCCTCATTTCTTGCAGATTACAAAATCTCCCTAGCAGGGCCCACATTACCCCTTTGTGTCTGGTTGTGTATGTTTGTCCTTATTTGTATTTGTATGTAACTCTGTTTATGTAATAATAAAATCTCTTTACTCCCATTGTACCACACTGCGTAATATGTTGGTGCAATAAATATTACAATATAATACCTCAATGTACTATTTTGTAGACAGTAGGAACTTTTATAATTGTGTTATGATTTTTATGTTTGTTCCCATTTTTTGTTTTTTTAATTATGTGTGACCTGTCAGATTTGTCTCCCTTTCATTTTTCAAATGACAAACATTTAATTTTGTTATTCTACCTCTAAATGATATGATTGCCATGCATTATGTAATATTAATGGTTGTACTACAGATGTAGTGACTTACAGTACAGTACTGTCTTTGGAGACATGGACGAAAAAGGGAAAGTCCACGGTGCTGGAGTCAGCCTTCTACGGTTTGGAGTTCCATGCTTCCATATCGAAACGCCCTGCAGAGTTAATCCTCTGGTGCCGGGACCCTTGTGATTGCATTACCACAGCTTACCCTGGTGCCCAAACAGTAAGTGGGGCTACATCTGTATATATAAATAGTATGTGTTTCAAGGAAGCACCAGCACCTACTCTGGTGCAGCATGATGATGCATGCATGTGGCCTTGGTACCTCTCTCCACCATTTCCTAAGAGATGCTAAGGATACAGTTCTATTAGGGGATTGTTTTTCGGCAAGAACTGATAAAGGAGTGGTCACATGGGGAAATAATGTGACTTTGTTAGCTTCCTGTGAAGAAGCCTTTCCCGCCCCATCACCTTCCCTCTTTTTTGTCCGTCCTTACTCCTTTAAATAAAAACAATAAAGAAAATATATGTATAAGAATACAAAAGTTTAAAAGAAGGAGAATTGTTAAAAAAATATAGAAAATAACAATTCATGTAAATTTTGTTGAAGTTTGTATAATTTTTCACAGCTTGGCTGTGTTAACGTATCCAGATAGGGACCCAATTATTTGGTGAGATGAACTGTAATGATTTGTATACTGTTGATCAAGCCTCTTCAAGATATTTAGGTTTGGGGAGTTTTCCTCTTCATCAATAATAAATCTTCTGGTCAAGTGTTTTGACAGCAGTGGGGTTTATGAGCTGTGGCAATGCCATGGGCTCAAGATCACTGATGGGCAGCCTGGCAATATCATCTGGTGTTGATATAATTTAATAAAGCTGTATCCTTGTTTACCCCAAATGAATGAAGCATTGTGCATTTATTTCATTTAAAGCGGTTATTGGGGAACTCTACGACCTGCACAGGAATTTATAAAATCTAATCCTGACAAACATGTTCTTGGTAGGAAAGTTGCAAGCCTTCTATAAGGAAAATCAGTGATCTCCGTAGATTATATACCATAATGTACTGTGCAGTTTCAAAACATTTTATATTTGCTTTTTGATCCTTTCTAACTAAAAAGTCTTCTCTCTGTCACTCAGGTGCTCACTACAAACAGGAAGGGACCGTGAGGCCGAGGTGGGGATTGTAAACACCGACCTGAAGCCGAAAGGCCACGTCCGGGTCAGGGTTTGGAGAAGTAAGGTAGTATATACTCACCGTAGTCGAAGTTTGGAGACTGGAGGGTACTTGAGATCACTTAGCAAAGGTCGAGGATTTCAGAGGTCTGGGAAGTAGGTTAGGGGTCAGTGGTCAAGGTACTTGGAATGCAAGATATGTAGTGCAAAGCAAGACAAGCAAGGCAGGGCACGGCAAGCAGAAGCTTGTGGACAGCACTTCATCACTAGGTAGAGACTACTATGCTTAGTCGATTTGGAGCAGGGACCGCTGAGCACAAAAAGGTCGGGTAGCCATTCGGATGAGAGACAGCAAGGCTGAAGGTGATGATTGGTTATTCTATTAAGACAATCTGAGGAAAGGCTGCATGGCTGAAATTGATGATTTCAGATCAGACCACTGGGTCGTCACTAGGCGGAGTCTGCACAGCAGATGCTGATGAGGCACCCGCTATAACAATGATAGAATTAGCACAGGGACGGGTCCTGCTCCAGATCCTGTCATCTCAGGGGTGGCAATTGCGCCCGATCCTCACACTCACTCAATTGTTATTATTCTAACCTAATAAGAAAATAAATAATTATCCACACCACCACTGCCCCTCCAAACTCATCTCTTTTCTCTTTTCAGTTACTTCTTATTCTTTTCTTTGTATTTCTCTTCTATATTGCCACAATGTGAGTATTGAGAGGTTTGTCTAAAATATGATGTATTACTGTACCTCACCCGGTTATACCCATTTGTGAGAATGTAATTGGTTTTGTTATACTTGTAAAAAAATGTCAAATTACTAAATAAAAATGAAAGGATGAATGAGGAGCTAACTAATGTTAAACAAGTAAGTTATCGAAATTGTGAGGAATTGTGGTTAGAAGCTTCATAGCCACTTCTGCAAGATTGGCATAACTGAAATTAGGAAAAGTATAAGAGCAATTTTTCTTTATATCTTTCCCCACATTGGGCAGTTATGTACTGTTACAAGCTCAACAAAATTACATTCGGACGTGCAGCTGTTTATAGCAAAATTTATGTCTGAATGGACTTAGAATTGGATAACCTTCATAATCAGATATGTTTGGAAAATAGGTTTCCAACACTGTTGGATTTATTTAATCGATGCCCAGAAAAGCCAGACCTGCAGATCTCCGAATGCTCCACATCACAAATTACTGAAGCCGAATACAAATTTGACAAACTGTGATTTGTTTGGGCTTGTTTCAAAGCCCCAGAAGTTTTGATATATG
Organism: Ascaphus truei; assembly: GCF_040206685.1. Taxonomy (NCBI): domain Eukaryota; kingdom Metazoa; phylum Chordata; class Amphibia; order Anura; family Ascaphidae; genus Ascaphus; species Ascaphus truei. The sequence continues at coordinate 324,243,587 of NC_134486.1, forward strand.
TTCCTGTTGGCTAGTTAGGGACTATTATAGTTTCTAATACTTTGCTTATTCAATGACAAAGTGAAAATTATATATATATATATATATATATATATATATATATATATATATATATATATATATATATATATATATATATATATATAAATATATATATATATATATATATATATATATATATATATATATATATATATATATATATATATAATACTGAGTTAAGTTATGGTAAGTAAAAAAAGTGACAAAAACCCTCCACAGCAAAGCAAATATGCAAATGTAAATACAACTGGTTTTCTGGGTATGCACCTTAACCCTGGCTTTGCTCAAAGCTGTGACCATGCAGCAAGCTTAAGCCTATAGGGAACCATGTTAAAAATGTTTTTTGAAGCAAAAAGTGGCACTGTGTGCTCATTTGCATGTCATTTCCCAGAATCCCTTGCTGCAGTGGAAGTGCTGTGTGCTGGGTGATAATGGGGAAAGGCGGGGTTGCAGACCTGCCTAAGACATGCAGATGAGCATACAGTTGTATTTACATTTATATATATATATATATATATAAATATATATATATATATATATTTATATATATATATATATATATATATATATATATATATATATATATATAAAATTATAAATAATTATATCGGTGTCCATCTTTCGGGTTGTTGAATGATATACTGTAATACCATTATAAAGATTAACATAATTAATCTTGACAGCTTTAGGTGATACGTTTTTGCAAGTAACTTTTGTAAACAAAAGGGACCATGTTTACAAAGCAGCGCTACTTCATTAGACACCTTGCAGCACCGTAAATATGGCCCTTTCAAAGATAGAAGAAGGTGATTAAAGAAAGAAAAAAGAAGATTGGGGTACCTGATCCGGATCTTAATGGCGGATGACATCGGATGCTGTTGGAGGCCTTCAAGGTACGTGAGCTTCCTGTTATCCCGGGAGTCGGAGGGCCACCGCTTCTAATGGTAAGTAATATATTCAATGTTTGTAAATGTCTCTTTTTACAGGGTTCTTCATTGGATGTGTTTTTTTATTTTTTGGCGGAGGCACATTGACTGATAATATATTTATCTGTACCACTTTAGGGTACAGATTAATACATTATTGTGACAATATTTGTGGAGCATTTGTGGCTTGGTATTGATGTTGATTTTTTAATTTCAATTTCTTATGTGGATGTGTTTGTTTTTTTCCTGCTTAATGGTAATAAAATGTTTGCGATTGGTGTTCGTTTGTAGTTAATGTTGTATTATATTAGCTAATGCGTTTTATGGTTATTTCAGATATTGTTTGAATTTATTTCTTTGTCTTTTAATGTTTACATTAATTAATGTTGTAGTAATTCATTGGTTTGATTGGTTAGTGTTACTATTCATTTTGAGTTGGTTTAGGAATTAATTGGTTTCATTGGTTAATGGTTTAATTAATTCATTTTTGATGTTGTTACTGCTTGTATTCAATGGATTAGTTGGCTACTGTTTTTATTTACTTTATTTAGATATGCTAATGCAGTGTTTAATAATGGGCAAATAATCTATTATCCATATCTGGATAATAGTAATTTTGCACATTATTGTACTGTATGTGTTAGGGCGGAGGGTGGTGGGGGGGGGTTTGTGTATTGATGTTTGTTAAATCTTTTTTTAATATACATGTGTTTCATAGTGTAAATGTGCAGGGGGTCTCCGGAGCTGAACCGCATTGGTTTCAGGTCCGAGGACCCCCTACTTCAGGAGATACAGACCTGGTTATGGGGTGCCAGTATCCCCCACACTTTCAAGCGTCCACGTCACGTGACCGGGACATTGAAATTCTGCAGGGGATACCGGCACCCCATAACGAGGCCTTTATCTCCTGAAGTAGGGGGTCCTCGGACCTGAAACCAATGCTGTTCAGCTCCGGAGACTCCCTGCTCATGTACACTATTATTAAAATGTATTTATTTAGTGTACGATCGCCTGTAACAGCCTTGCATGGAGATGGCAAATCTCCATGCAAATGTTACATGCAGCTTTTTTTCTAGCAGCTAGCATACGGGAAGTTTCAGTGCGCTAGCAGAGGGAAAAAACATTGCACGCACGATAAGCCAGTTTTGGGTACGTCCGATAGAAAATGGGCTGAGGGCCTTAGTGAATCGCGCCGCCGGCTTCATTTTTTATCGGACGTGATATATATTTTTCAGGCTAGCGCGAAAGCTCGGAGCTTAGTGCATAGCCCCCTTAGTATTGAAATTTACCAATATAGAAACTGTTTGCAAACAAAGAAAATAAGTAATTACAGTAGGAGTAGAGAGAACTAATACTTATCTGTACAATATCATATTCTATGTAATATCTATTCATATGTAATTTGTACACGCACTACCTATTTGTTTATATTTAAAGCTATTCTTATAGCTGCTTATTTTGTTCAAGTGTAAATTTAACACATTAACCTATAGCATAAGCCTTCATCATATACTATATATGTGCAGTAGCAGAATTGATTGCACACGTTAATGTAATGTGATGTGTTAACACTACCGCAATATTTATCATAAAAAATATAGCTGCTCCATTGAAAACAATTGTAACACCTAAGTTCTCTCTTTAATGCACATGCTATTTTCTGCATTATTTCTTGCATAAACCAGTGTTAACAGGGGTAATAATGATTGTACATCTGTACAAGTAGAAGTAACAAATAATGATAAACATCAACAAGTATACAAATTCTTGCTTTGGAATGAAATGATCAAATGTTACACACTTTTCAGTGACAATACATGTGGAACTTGCATCATTGTTGCCCATTTAACATGTTTTACTTCAAGTTCCTCTAATATTGACTCAGTGAGAGCTTGCTATTAAAAAAAATAAATTGGAATATTCCTGTTGGCTGAGCAACTTTCCTGGCTCTGACCTGATTTTCTATTTTTTTTTTAAAGCTGTTCTACTCCATGTTTTTGACATGATCTTGTTTACTTAAGCAGGCTTTGTTTATAGTTCCAAATACTTTTTGACATTTTGCTTATTTTGTTAAGTTTTATTTGGCTCATGACCTATTTTAATCTCCGTCTTAAAAATATCTTATCTTTAAACATACAGTTTTCAAGCATAAAGGGTACAATAAAAAGGCTTAAAAAATCCGAAAAACGTACTATGGTAGAGTTTTTTTATATTATCTGAAGCAAATATAATCAGCTGAATAAGTCTTACATTCTAAATATAATTAGCTATCAGAATAAATGTATACCCTCCACCTGTCCCTATTTAGAAGGTATACCCATTTTTTATGTTCTCTCCAGTTCCTTTTTATGCCAGTGGTTGATGCTCAGAGACCAGCTAATTAAAACATATGGGAGATTGATGGCTTTTTTGATAATAATCAGCTGGTTATGGGTGATTTACCACCATTTCTGTTCTATGTATATAGCATCCTTATAGTTGGCTACTATGAGGTTAATAAGGAGTTGAGTCATCAGATGCTGCCTCTCCTATTAGCTTATTGATTTCATTATGGGGAGGTAGTATTAATAGCCACACCCTTATTCATCTGGAAGTTAAAGTTCAAAGGTGTTGTTAGGAGTTGTTGTTAGAGGTGTGTTACTTAGTCTACAATCTGGACCAGGGTTGCCACCTCTCCAGGTTTGATCCGGAGACTCCGGGTTTCGGGCACTTACCTCCGGGCTACGGGTTGCCATTGTCAATCTCCGGGTGGAGGAGGGGTGCGGTGTGGTACGGCAGCATCTCTGGCATTCCCCGTTATTTTCCTGCAATTCCACCTTCAACTGCAGTTAACATGGCTGCGAGATGTAAAATGACGGACGCTGCGCTACGCAGCATCATGTTGCCATGGCAACGCGGCATCATGTTGCCATGGCAACGCGGCGCCCGTAGCGCCATGACTTCACGTAGCGTCTGGTTGCCATGGTAACCCAGAGTCATTTGACACTGCGCAGCCATGTTAACCGCAGTTGAAGGGGGAATTGCAGCAGGATGCCGGGAGACGCCACCGCACCAGCACGCCACACCAAGTAAGGGTTTTAATTTCTTTTTCTGGGTTGACCTTCAGTAGAAATTGGCAACCCTAATCTGGACATCTCATTTTTTATTTTTTAGTTATACTGTTAACATAACCCTTTAAGCAATCAGTGCCTTTAGGAAATATAGGGAAGCTAACTACTGAAGGTCAATGCAGGGGATACTGTAACTAGACAATGTGTGCAGTATATACCATAGGCACCTACATGATGGAACTGGATATATAGGGCTCAGTAGATGGAGGCTTCTGTATGCGCATCTGACTGCAAAGAACTCTATCCTAATAAAACTGTTTGGCAAAAAATATGTACCCCCTCTGGGTAAGGCCCGGGACCTCTTAGAAGGTCATTCCACACTCAACCTATTTTTTATGTGTGTTTATTTTTTGCTACGTGTCTACTTTGTACGTGAATCTGGACTATTTTAATAAAGACTGATTTTGTTTTGTTAAAGTTCCTGGGGCCCATGCTGTTTATACCTTTCATACACACCTGGCCTTGCAATAACCCATAACCATTTTATTGCCTTGAGAGACTAAGGGGGCTATGCACTAAGCAGTGATAACTGCTTTTAAGACTGATAAATGGCTTTTATGACCAATACTGCCTGCTGGGCGATTCACTAAGCAGTGATAACAGGGCATTATCGGCCTTACAAGGCAATTTTTCAGCCATGGAAAAATACGGCCGATCAGGCAAAAAACGGCAAACGCGCCATTTTTTGCCAGTCAGCGCGATTCACTAAGCAGTAATAAGTAAATAGTACTTTAAAAGCACGCCAGATTTTTCATCAGCTAAAGGCTGGCGCAAAAGAGCTGGAGAAAGTTAAAAAAGCAGTGTTTACCTTTTTTTAGCACACCATTAATACATACATGACATCACAAAAAAACAAACAAAAAAAAAACAAGGCAGATGGTTTTCACTGGCCAATCAGATGACGTGTGAACCATTTGCCACACATGTGACGTCATAGGCCTATAAAAGCCTTTGCAGTCTCATTTGACGGCAAGAAGCCGATGAGGGAGGACCTCCTCCAATAGAAGTACAAGGGCGTGTCTGCTGAAGATGAAGAAGATACAGATGAACAAGACCCCTGAAGACCCTGAAAGACCCCAAAATTGGATTACAATTTATAGATGAAGAAAAAGGAAGAAGAAAAGGACTTTGGAGCTTGCGCTGCTCCTGGGAATCAGAGGGTGAAGACATCTGAAGTAAGGAAAAAAAATTGAATGTATGTTATTTTTCTTTTACAGGTTTTTTCTTTGTATTTCTATTGGTATTGGATTTATTTTTAGTTTTTTGTTTAGAACGGTTTGGCCTATTTATTTTTTATTTTTATTTAGTATGATGGCATTTTTAGGGGTGTTTAAAATTGCTTATTTCAGGGAGGGGGATTGCTGTTTGCTTTTTAATAGTGGCTTCATTTTGGTATTTTGATTTTGTCTAATGGTGTTTAATTTGAGCTTTCATTTATTTATTGATGTGTTTTGTTTGGTGCTTGCTTTTTAATAGTGGTTCATTTGCTGTATTGAATTTGAATGATCGTGTTTATTTGGATATTTATTTTATTTATTCATGGTTTTGTTTTGGTGATTTAATAGTTTATTCTGGTATTTATTTTGGATTGGATTAATTGATTGTTGGTAATTTAGTTCTGTTTACTTCTTTATTTGTTTTTTATTTTCTGATTGTTTTGATTGCATTGGATCTTGTTTGTGGAGTGCCAGTCAATGGTTAACCTAAAATAAACATACAGTAGTGTTTAATCATGCACATATTATATGAGCATGATGTGCCCACTGTGCCATTTAATTATTTTATTGCGCTTTGTTATCTATTTAGTTGGCTATGCAATGTGTTTTATTTTGCTATGCAATGTGTTTTATTTTGCAATGTACAGTAATGTGTTTTATTTGCGCCTGTTTTTTTATTTCTTCCCCATTTCTTGCTATAATGTTAAATCATGGCCATATTATATGAGCATGATATACCCACTGTACCAATGAATGGGTGAAGGGTGGGGGTAGTTGACTGGGGAGGGTGGTTAGGCCTCCAGGTGGGTAGTGGCAGAGGGTGGGTTAACCCCTTAATACCTATAGTGGCTACTAACCGCTAAGGTGATTAAGGGGCTAGGGGACATAAGATTGTATTTTTTGTCTTGTACTGTATTGTTTGTGCCAACGGAGGACATGGACGGTGATGAGGATGAGGTTAACCTTCATCGTGGCAGCCTAGCAGGGGTGAGTGTAAGATTTATTTACTTTATGCTGCTTGATGTATTTTAAATGGGCAAATGCACTATTATCCATATCTGGATAATATACATTTTGCCCATTATTGTACTGTATGTGCTAGGGGGGAGGGAATGGGTGTATTTATTTAAAAGTATATATTTTTGGGGGGGCATAGGATTGGTTCCGCAGGCAAGCGGGGTCCTCCGGACACCTGCAGGGACCAACCGTGGACCCCTGTGGGGCACCCGGACATCCGCAGGGACCACCCGAGGGCCACCCCTGGCCTATAGTAACATTGATATGCTTTTAAAAAATTTTAATATATGTTAGGGGGCTGCTTTAATGTATTTTTTTTTAAATAGTGTGCGGGAGCAGGGGGTCTCCTGACCTGAACCGCTGTGATTTCTGTCTCAGGGACCCCTGCTTCCCGAGTTACAGGCCCCGGTAAAAAAAAAAGACCCCAATCATAATTTCTTTTCTTCCCAAAATATTATTTCACATTTCCCATTTATTGCCCCTTTATTAGGTCCCACAAACATGGTGGGAGATTGTTATTTGGGGCAGACAGAATGGCTAGAGCTTGTGCTGCCGGTCCACCTCCAGTGCCAGAAGCATGCATCCGTTGTGCTTGGATTTTTTTCTTTAAGTTTGCCCTGATATCATCGAATCTCTTGCGACAATTCGCCCGGTCCCTCACATGATTCCCACACGCAGACACAGCCAATGTTATTTGCTCCCACATTTCATTTTTGGATGCTGAACTTGTCCGCCCTTGAAATACATACAAAATATATGACGTAAATTAATATTAGAAAAACGATCAGTTGCCTAAAATGCTACCTGTTCCAAGAGATACCAAACATGCTGGTTTAGGTTGAATATGTGTAGCACATGAGCATTTACGTGTAAACATACAAATGTAAGGAAGCTTGCATGAATATTGTATGAACTTTGTCAAACTTTTTAGACTGATTGTTATGGTCGTTGTAAAGCATGAAGGAATACAGTATGTGTGTAACAATTAACTTTAATTGATAGATATTAGAGAATAATAGTTTGATATTAAGACATCTCACATGACCTAGGATAACATGTCTTTGAACAATCAATGCAAAGATAGACTTACCTAGTAAATGGCCATACAGAAAGTCATAGTGCTCCAAAATCCCTGTGAGAAGAACTCTGTTTTCCTCTTCATTGAACCGAGGATTACGTGGCCGCTCCACACGTTTCATCCGAACACGTGCAGGACCAGAGCTTGGCTGCTTCTGACTGGACTCTCCTTCTTCCAATGGAAGAGACTCCAAAAGCGGGCCACCAGCAACCACCCCACCACCAGACACACCAGCAGCAGACACCCCACCAGCACCAGCAACAGACACCAAAGCAGCAACAGAGCCACCAGCAGCACTCGCACTTCCAGCAACGCCACTCGCACTCGCAGTAACAGCACTCCCCTGAATCCTACGTTCACTCAGACGCGTACTCACACGACTACCAGTACCACTCACACCAGCATCACTCTTCCCACGCTTTGCGGCCATACACTGGCGACACACTTTATTCGAGCTCGGCTAGTCCCACGAATTCGGGTATACCCGGGTGTATTGAGGTTTGTGACTGTTTTCTGCCCGAGTGCATTGAGGTATTTTCCAGGCAGGGATTGAAGCATTTTATTCCCGCTGGCTGCAATACTGCACAGTATATATATATATACTGCAATACAATTCATGAATTTATGCCATCTGGTAGACACGCGAAGCATTGCAGCCTATTAAATCCTAATCATTATCATTTAACAGATCAGCCGCCCGTCAGCCAGGCATGAACCCAGGCTGGGAAGGCAAACGCAACGGGGCTTGTCAGAGGTGAGGAGCGGCGCATTCCAGGTATCTGCCAGGTACATACTGGGTATTTGCTCGAATAAAGTGTGTCGGTGCAGTACCTCTAGCACTCACAAAGAACAGAAAAGAAATTTAAAGACAATCGCACTGAACACTTACAAAGTGAAAACAAGACAAAGATGTTAACAAAACAACACAGGACAAACCTCTCACAATACACAACAACTCTCTCAGTCAATATGAAATATGTAAATCGCCCAGCTCTGTGTGTGTCTCTCTCTCTCTATCTCACTCCCAACAACACAGAGAATGAATAAAAATACACGCTGCCTTTAATTGGGCCGCTCAATCAAAAACATGCTTGCTTCGGCAGATTCAGCAAGAAGTTTCATTGCCGAACCTAACACCACCCCGCCATGCACGCCGATACACCTCTGTGTGATCGGCAAATCATCGGCAGAGTGGGAGCAAATGTTTTCGGCTTGATTCGGAAGGGATTGGGCACTTATTGCATACAGAGAGTGAAAATCGCCAGAATCATGCCGATAAGGTACACTTGGCGATTGCACTTTTTCGGCGCTTACTGCATAGAGCCCTATATTTAAAAATGCGGAAAAAAATGGAGGAATCACTAACAAAAAACAGAAGAAAATATCAAATGAGAGATATAAGTTGGTCAGGAAACAAATAAATATGAAACAATCCCCAGATTCAAGAACAAGTTTTGAATGTGCAAGACGATAGAAGAAGAAAAGAAGACAAGAAATACTCATGGATGAACAGTCTTCAATCAGAGGACCCAGGGCTTTGAGTAAGGATGAGGATCCAACATCATAGACCATGGGTGGCCTTGGATTGCAAATAGGTCATCAGGCATTGGAATATGTGTTATGGTTTTTTTATGTGGGTTTATTTTTTTGGCCATCAGGCCTTGGATTAATGTTTATGGCTTTTTTCATTTTTGTTTATGGTTGGCCATCAGGCCCTTTTGGGTAAGTAACAACAGTTACTTACAGGTTTACATTGATTGCCAATGTGGTTATGTAGGCTCCCATTGAGAGGATCTTGGTAGCCGCAGTGTCAATCAATGCATTTTGTATTTTTAATTGCTATGTGTATTTTTTTTTACATTAATTTAAGATTATATATGTATATATATACACAGCTGAACCCTGTTATAACGCGGTCCTCAGGGGCCACCAGATCAAACCGCGTTATAACCGGGGTCACGCTAATTTAAAAAAAAATGGCCACCGTGCGCCCGATCGGAACGAGGGAGGAGGCAGGAGTGAGGTGCCGGCAGCCCCAGCAAACATACCCATCCTACTTGTTCTTGGATCCAGTTTGGCAGATGCCTATTCAGGTACTCTGTCATCCAGCCTGCAATGGATTCCCCCAGAAGCCAGCCCCAGCACTTCCCCCAGCCAGCAAGTTCCCCCAGAAGCCCCAGCACTTCCCCCAGCCAGCATGTTCCCCCAGAAGCCCCAGCACTTCCCCCAGCCAGCATGTTCCCCTAGAAGCCAGCCCCTGCACTTCCACCAGCCAGCAGGAGTGAGGTTCCGGCAGCCCCAGCACGTTCCCCAGCAGCCCGAGCATCACCAGAGGTAGGGAAGGGGGGGGGGGGGGTTGTGTGTGTGTAAAGTTTTTAATATTCATGGTCCACGCTCATACCGCGTTATAAGTGGATCCGCATTATAGCGGATCGTGCTTTAAAAGGGTTGAGCTGTATATATATATATATATATATATATATATATATATATGTATATATACAGGGCTCGACAAATGCACTCGCCCACTCAACTGAGGTGAGTGCATTTTAGCCGGAGAGCGAGGCAGTGGTGCTCTGATCCTCTCATCTCTCCTCTTCTCCCTCTGCTTCAGACAGATCTCCGGCTAACTTTCTATTTTTTCAATGGCCAATTTCCACGTAGTCGGAAAACATTGACTACATCCGGGTCACAGTTCTATGTCATACTGCGCATGTTCACACACTAAGAGAATCATGGAAATTGTAGTTTTTATAGACTCCAGTACAGATTAGGTTTCACATACCCAGAGGCCCCTCTGCTCCCAACAGAACCCCTTGGTCCCACAGAGTCCATCTGCTCCACGCAGAGCCCCCTGCTCCCCACACAGAGCCACCCCCCACTCCCCACAGAGCCCCCCTGCTCCACACAGAGCCCCCCTGCTCCACAACAGAGCCATTCTGCTCCCCACACAGAGCCCCTCTGCTCCACATACAGAGCCCCTCTGCTCCACACACAGAGCCCCTCTGCTCCACAGAGCCCTCCTGCTCCCCACAGAACCCCCTGATCTCCACATAGAGACCCCCTGCTCCCCAGAGCCCCTCTGATCCCCACTCAGAGCCTTCTTCTCCCCACAGGTCCTCTGCTCCCACAGAACCCCTCTGAACCCCGCCCAGAGCCACCGCTCCCCACAGAGTCCTATCCTCCCCACACAGAGCCCTCCCTGCTCCCCACACAGAGCCCCTCGGAGGTCTGACACTGAGCAGAGCTGAGCTGCAAAGTGCTTCATCAGAACCCCAACCCTGGTGCACAACCCTGAGGAAGATCCCCCTGTGGGATCGAAACGTTGGAGTTATGTGCTGTATTTAATACATTTATTTTCATTCACCTGAGTGCTGTCTCCCTTTTTGCTGCTATGCGGTAATGTATTTTATATATATATATATACATATATATATATATATATATATATACGTATATATATATATATATATATATATATATATATATATATATATATATATATGTATATACGTGTGTATATATATATATATATATATATATATATGTATATATATATATATATATATATATGTATATATATATATATATATGTATATATATATATATATATATATATATATGTATATATATATATATATATATATATATATATATATATGTGTATATATATATATATATATATATATATATATATATATATATATATATATATATATATATATATATATATGTGTATATATATATATATATATATATATATATATATATATATATATATATATATAGCAGAAAGTAGCCGTGTTAGTCCAGTTGCGATAGTGCAGAATAAATGAGTTCTTCAGTATTAGGTGATACCTTTTTTATTGGACTAACAATTTATGTCATAGGACAAGCTTTCGAGAGTTCTCCTCTCTTTTTCAGGTCAGCAATACTGATTTACACAGGAATCAATGCTAAAACAGTGTAGAGAGAAAAAAAACAAAAAAAAACAGATATTTACTGTAGATAAGGTCGGGTGTTAAGTGTTTGAAGCCAGGGGACAGTGTCAAAGAAAGGTGGGGAGGGGAAGGGATGCTGGGGGGGGGGGGGGAGAGAAAGTGTGGATAAGAATTAGGGCAAGCAGTATAATTACAGACAATTTTGGTAGGGTGTGAGAAAACCCATGTCCACATTAAGTCCCACATTAAGTCCCCTGGCTTCAAACACTTAACACCCGACCTTATCTACAGTAAATATCTGTTTTTTTTTGTTTTTTTTCTCTCTACACTGTTTTAGCATTGATTCCTGTGTAAATCAGTATTGCTGACCTGAAGAAGAGAGGAGAACTCTCGAAAGCTTGTCCTATGACATAAATTGTTAGTCCAATAAAAAAGGTATCACCTAATACTGAAGAACTCATTTATTCTGCACTATATATATATATATGCAAATACAACTGTATGCTCATCTGCATGTCTTAGGCAGGTCTGCAACCCCGCCTTTCCCCATTATCACCCAGCATACAGCACTTCCACTTCAACAAGGGATTCTGGGAAATGACATGCAAATGAGCACACAGTGTCACTTTTTGCCTCAAAAACCATTTTTAACATGGTTCCCTATAGGCTTAAGCTTGCTGCCTGGTCACAGCTTTGAGCACAGCCAGGGTTAAGGTGCATACCCAGAAAACCACCCACAGACAGCTGTTTCGACCTTAATGGGTCTCATCAGTGTGGGGTTGATTTTAACTGGGTATGCAAAGAGGCTATGGGATAGGCTATACCATAATACTGAGTTAAGTTATGGTGAGTAAAAAAAGTGACAACAACCCTCCACAGGAAAGCAAATATGCAAATACAACTGTATGCTCATCTGCATGTCTTAGGCAGGTCATATATATATGTGTGTGTGTGTGTGTGTGTGTGTGTGTGTGTGTGTGTGTGTGTGTGTGTGTGTGTGTGTGTGTGTGTGTGTTTGGAAACATGTATTGGCTCAGCTATCGTGGATGACATCATTATGAGTAAACATACACAACTTTACCTGCATGAAGGGATTATGTGTAATGATCTTCCAAATAACACACATTGCAATGTTCTACCTTACAAAGCATTCAACATGTTTGCCCTATAGTTGAAAGCTGCATGTATGTGTGAATCTTTGTACAAACAATGGGTTAACATGCATAACCACAAAGCACATCCGCACTCATTGTTTGTCACAGTAATGTATAACTTTGTTATACTGTGTCTGTGCACACAAATGCCTAATTCACTTTTTCATGTATGTGTCGATACATATTTACATATATACATATAATATATACATATAATATATATATATATATATATATATATATATATACAGTGTTCGACAAATCACCCAAAAATCTACTCGCCCAACCAAAAAAATCTACTCGCCACCTAGTCCCGCCCCCAACTCCGCCCCTAGTCCCGCCCCCAACTCTGCCCCTAGTCCCGCCCCCAACCCCGCTTTAAAAGAAAATATATAAATAAAATACATTTAATAAATTCCTAGTCAGAACAACATTCGTTTTTGACATAAATGTATTTATTGTATTACATTATACTACAATTAGTCGTGTGTGTGCGTGTGTGTGTGTGTGTGTGTTTGTGCGTGTGTGTGTGTGTGTGTGTCAATGTCGGATCTAGAAATAAAAGCCAGATGTGAATGACTAGTTTCCTGAATCCCTTAACCAGTGTCTTGACGTCGGCGCTTCACAGAGAGAGAGACAGACAGACACACACACACACACACACACACACACAGAGAGCGGCACACCCACACCCACACCCACACAGAGAGAGTCACACACAAACACACACACAGAGAGAGAAAGAGAGAAACACAGAGAAAGAGAGAGAATGAGAAACACACACACAGAGAATGAGAGACAGAGAGAGTGCGACAGAGAGCGCGAAGAAGAGAGTGCGACAGAGAGCGCGAAGAAGAGAGTGCGACAGAGAGAGTGAAGAAGAGAGAGCGAAGAAGAGAGTGCGACAGAGAGGGAGAGGGTGACAGAGAGAGGGCGAGAGGGAGACGGTGGGTGACACAGGGAGAGGGTGACACGGAGAGGGAGAGGGAGTGTGACAAGGAGAGGGAGGGTGACAAAGAGAGGGAGGGTGACACAGGGAGAGGGTGACACAGGGAGAGGGTGACACAGGGAGAGGGTGACACAGGGAGAGAGAGGGTGACACAGGGAGAGGGAGGGTGACACAGGGAGAGGGAGGGTGACACAGGGAGAGGGAGGGTGACACAGGGAGAGGGAGGGTGACACAGGGAGAGGGAGGGTGACACAGGGAGAGGGAGGGTGACACAGGGAGAGGGAGGGTGACACAGGGAGAGGGGGAGGGTGACACAGGGAGAGGGGGAGGGTGACACAGGGAGAGGGGGAGGGTGACACAGGGAGAGGGGAGGGTGACACAGGGAGAGGGGAGGGTGACACAGGGAGAGGGGAGGGTGACACAGGGAGAGGGGAGGGTGACACAGGGAGAGGGGAGGGTGACACAGGGATAGGGGAGGGTGACACAGGGAGAGGGGAGGGTGACACAGGGAGAGGGGAGGGTGACACAGGGAGAGGGGAGGGTGACACAGGGAGAGGGAGAGGGTGACACAGGGAGAGGGGGAGGGTGACACAGGGAGAGGGGAGGGTGACACAGGGAGAGGGGGAGGGTGACACAGGGAGAGGGGGAGGGTGACACAGGGAGAGGGGGAAGGTGACACAGGGAGAGGGGGAGGGTGACAGGGAGAGGGTGACAGGGAGAGGGTGGATGACACAGGGAGAGGGAGAGAGGGTGACACAGGGAGAGGGAGGGTGACAGAGGGAGAGGGTGACACAAGGAGAGGGTGACACAGGGAGAGGGTGAGGGGGACACTGGGAGAGGGAGAGAGGGTGACACAGGGAGAGGGAGGGTGATACAGGGAGAGGGTGACACAGGGAGAGGGAGAGAGGGTGACACACTCACAGACACTCACACTCACTCAGACAAACTCACACTCTGTCACTCACACACACAAACACTCACCCGTAAGGCAGGGGGTCGCACATGGCAGCGGGGGCCTCCGCACGGCAGGAGGGCCTCTGCAAGGGGCCGAGCCCCCTCCAGAGTGGGACACCGACGCCGCAGTATTCACTGATAGAATGGAGAAGGGCTGGTAGGGGATTTCCACTGCTTAGAGCAGGGAGAGGCTCCGGTGAGGGGATTTCCCCTGCTTAGAGCAGGGAGAGGCTCCGGTGAGGGGATTTCCCCTGCTTAGAGCAGGGAGAGGCTCCGGTGAGGGGATTTCCCCTGCTTAGAGCAGGCAGAGGCCCCGGTGAGGGGATTTCCCCTGCTTAGAGCAGGCAGAGGCCCCGGTGAGGGGATTTCCCCTGCTTAGAGCAGGGAGAGGCTCCGGTGAGGGGATTTCCCCTGCTTAGAGCAGGGAGAGGCACGCGTGGGGTGAGGGGGGTTTCACGGAGGCCGGGAGAGATTGGGGTGAGGGGGGGGGGGTGGATGGCCAGATGGGAGGGGGTGGTGGATGGCCCGGTGCGATGGGGGGGCGGGTGGCCCGATGCGAGGGGGGGGCGGATGGCCCGGTGCGAGGGGGGGGCGGATGGCCCGGTGCGAGGGGGGGGGGCGGGTGGCCCGGTGCGAGGGGGGGGGCGGGTGGCCCGATGGGAGGGGTGACAGATTGTCCCTGCAGGGGCCTGAGGCAGACAGGCATGGAAGCGCTGGCTGCCGGAAGGGGGAGGAGTGGAAGCGCTGAGGAGGGAGGCCACTGCTCAGAGAGCCGGAGGCGGGTAATCTTCCCCAGCAACATGAACCCGCCTCCGGCTTTTTTTTTTTTCTCCAGCGCGAGCGCGGGAAAAGCAGCAGCGCGAGCGCGGGAAATTTAAAAAATACATGTGTGCTGCTTGGGCCAATATTTACTCGCCCGGGGGTTAAATCTACCCGCCCCGGGCGAGTAAATGTATATAATTGTCGAACACTGTATATATATATATATATATATATATATATATATATATATATATATATATATATGTATATATATATATATATATATATATATATATATATATATATATAAATTAGTGATAATCTATGTTTCACCTACAGTATAAACAGGCCATTACTGCCTAATCAAGTCTTGCATGGAAGATTGTGCATTGAAAGGCGAACATTAATAATTTGCACAAACACATTTGGTTATGTTTTATTAAAGCTCTTTTTTCACTTCATGTAGTATAATGAGAGCATAAATAGGAACATGTACCATATGGTATTTAATTGTGTTCATATGTAGCTCACTTCAGATTTTTTTTCTCGCTCATGTACCGGTGTGTGAAACCAGCTGCAATTAATATGTAATCACAGCATAGGGGTGAACAGAGGGGGTGGGGTCGGGCACAGAGCCAGATTACAGGGCCATGGTAGGGTCAAGTCTTGTGGGATGGCTTACAGGTGGTAGAACCAAATAAAAGGTCAGGGTGGTGTCACGTCTTGGGGGAGGGACTACAGTTGTTGCACACTGACAAGGTGAACAGAAGTTAATCACATTCATTAGAAATGGTAATTATCTGAATACTTTCAACCACCAGGCCACTATATATGAAAACGTACGTTAGTCATTCGTTCACTCATATCTTCTTTTTACCTTATAGATACGCCACCTTATCACAACAGTACCATCTGTGAGCGATACACTGCATGTGTTGATGAGTGTCAGACACATTGAGCGCTACACCTGCTTCTCTTAAATGTTCAGACAGATCACTAAAAACATTCATTCACATTTCCACAATTAGGTACTGAATTATAAGCAGAGTCAACTTTGCTGTCATGGTAGTGATGTACATTGTTAGATTAATACACAACATATGCAGTGTATGTACAACAGAACACTTAATTTTACAAAGCATTCCTGCATGAACATTATATGTTGTATGGTGTTTAAAATAAATGTGACAATTAGGTTCACATGTACATTTATGTTAAGATGGATAATGTACAGCTTGCCTGAAACATATCATTGTCATTTCGTTATGTGATGCTGATATTTAGCCATACATACTCCCACTACACAAACTTCATGCTAATTATGTACACATGTCACTAAAATTCTGATGTTATTCTTCTATATTGTTGCTCCTGCTGCTCCTGGGACACCTGACACTGAACATGTCTCATCACCTGTCTCATCAAGGTCATCATCAAGCATGGAAGGTGAGTGTTTGAGGTGCAGCACATCTGATGTGTACATTTAGGTTGGTAAGGGAAATGTTCCCTATTTGGGTGCTCTAAACTGGTGTCGGTGAAGACTTAAATGAGACTTAGAGAGTCTTCAGGGAATCCAGGGTTAAATGCTTCACGAGCAGTGTGATCTCTTCCCCAAATCTTAAACTGAAGCAACCAATAAAGACAGCTTTTGGATGTACCCAGACACTGTTTTGGATCAAACCGCTATATGTAGGGAAAGAAAACCTCTAACCTGACCGGAATGTATGTCCCATCCGGCGGTTCCTTCTCTGGCGGGTCACGTGTTCCCAGCGGGTCCTCAGGCAGAGAATGTAGAAACTCACAGAGCTGCCTTAGTAGTGCCGGTAAGCTGTTGGTCCGGGGGAAAGGAACTCCACCACTGCTCTCCTCGTGGCGTGCATCCGTCCCAGCAGTAGATAACAAGGTGAGTGAAAGGACTTTGAGCACTGCAGAAAAAAGTATCAGGCTGGCGGCAGCGTGCACCAAAAAGACTTTAATGTGGCATATAAGCCCTGATTAAAATGACATACAGAACAATTCTCTGACGTGTTTCGTCTTCACGACTTAACAGTGCTTGATAAAGTCGTGAAGACGAAACGCGTCAGAGAATTGTTCTGTATGTCATTTTAATCAGGGCTTATATGCCACATTAAAGTCTTTTTGTTGCATGTTGCCGCCAGCCTGATACTTTTTTCTGCAGTGCTCAAAGTCCTTTCACTCACCTTGATGTGTACATTTGACGAATTTCATGTGCCAAGCAAAATAAATGCCTTTCACATGTAATTAACTTCACATCAGTTATTGTCACAGAAGATGTAGTGTTTCCTGACAACATGTATTGTGTGTGTTGTAACCTATCAGCTAGGAGTTGTGAGGTTACAACAACCTTTCATTCATTCTGCTTTCAGACTGAGTCGAAACATCATTGTTACTTTAAGTATTATCTTTAAATTGGACACAAATGAAAAATTATGGAAACATATTATGTGTTCCACTATGAGAACAACTATCATTATATTGAAAAACAAGTGAAAGTTCCATGGCAGTTCATAATGTCTTTCTTTCTTTGTAGAACCAGATATTGCCACTCAAGGACAAATTCACTCAAGTGACCATGAAGCTGTTGACACTCCTGGATTAACACAGCATTCAAGTCCTCCTGCTCGTGACACCTACTCAGCTATTGCAGCTTCTGAAGAACGAATCTTGGGTGAAGAAAATCGTCGCCATTCATGAATGATGTCAGTGCTTGAAAGGATGATATCACTGCATGAAAGGATGCATGAAAGGTCAATATCAGAAATGTCACAAATTCAAAAAGTCATCATCCAAGTTCCTAAAGAAATACAAAATGTAAACAGTACATTACAAGCACTAGTTCTAAATATCAGCCAAGCAAATCAGTTGCGAATGACAGCAAGAGAACAACAATTCCACTTTACCCCATCTGAGGATGAATCTTTACATGCTGCTACTTTTTCTCCTGAGTCATCAGTTCTTCATTCCCCAGTTCTGGATGATACCGGTACAGTAGGTGCAAGTTCTGTGCAGGTCCCTCTCAACATCCAACCACTTACATCTGTTCAAAATCCTGGACCGACACCTACAAATGAGACACGAAAAATAAAGTTAGGGCAACAATTACTACTAATCAGCTTTTGGAAAAAGATTAAAACACCAAAATAAGAAACTGCTCCACCATCACTCTTGCAATGTTTATCAACTGCTTCACAACTGCCACAGTCACATATAGAAGCACATGCACACCGCTGGTAGGTGCTGGAGGGGGGTACTTATCTGCCGGTGCGCTGTGTCCAGGGAGGTCCAGACATCCCAGAGGTACTTGAGCAAAGGAATGGAAGCAGGCACACGGTCTTTCTTAAAGGTGCAGTTTATTGTGCCACCAAAGGTCCAACGGTTCGGCAATAGATTGCCTTTATCAAGGAGAGGGCTAAAGAACATACTAAACATACCACTATTTATACACAAATGGGTACTCACCCCCCCACGATCACTGCTGCCTTGCTCCTGGATGTCGACGCCCCCATCGTGACGTCAGAGCACCAGCGCGACGTGGCGTAATGACGTCATGCGCCACCAGGGGAGGATCCCAGGGCTCCACGAGGAGACAGCCTCCCCAATGCCTGTAGCAGGAAAAGATGGCTATCCTGCTTGGTGATAGAGGAGGTGGGGGAACAACTTAATAACACAGAAGGGATATACTGAAGGTGGAAATCCTGATTGAGCAGGCGAGTTCCAGTACTGATATTATACAATTGGGGAGGTAACTACAATAATAATAATAAATGAAAAATCAATTACAATGAATGGAAATATAATTTTTTAAAAAGTCCTTTTCTTATTTGGTTAACACTTTGGTAGGCAGGCTGGATGGGGAGCTCAAGTGAATGTGACCAATTGGTCACACCAGAGCACGCTCCTAGCAGCCTCCCTTCTTTTTGGAACACCTTTTGGTAGTCCTGGGGCACCATTGGCAGCTTCACTGGGTTTTGTAAGCTGTCATCTTTACATGCACACAGGCACCTACTTTACAGTTTTCACGAAAGGAAATAAATATTTTTGATGGGACATGGAAAGAAGCAGGTTGAGCTTAACCTGTATTTAAGGGTATCCCTGCTACCTATTCAGTCACAATAAACTCTTTGAATATAAACTTTATTTGCAACCAAGCAAGTTGATATATAAAACAATATACAGTATATTTAAACACAAAGGAAATACACCTTGCCAATAATGTTAATCTGAAAAATTGTGAATATAACAGCACAGCTGGGTTATACCTTTCAACTAGATTTTTATTGCTAGTGTTTGGACCATAATATAATTGTTCACATCCCCCACATATTCACATTCTTTCCATGTTCTATAGATAAAGGGACAACATATAGCAGATGTCAAGAGAGTTTATTAATACTATATCACTATGTGAGCTTTGTATTTTTTAGAGAGTGTAGAAACAATTTTGCTACTGATAGCTCTGTACTGTTCTGGAGTTGCTGATTTATTTAATATGAAAGTATACAACACATAACATATTTAAATTCAATAATCATCAACACAGTGCATGTAAGTTAATTATTGTATTTTGCAAGGAATGTCACCCTATCAGATTTTACTGGGTTTGGTCATGTACACTAGGCAGTATTATTATAATATATGCATAATAACATATCTCATAATACAAGCATACAGTACACCAAGACACACTTAAAGCTCCTCTGCATATTTTTTTAAAGCTTGTACTGTATTTGTTTTCCCCAGTTCCTCTTTGACTGAATTTTTTAAATAGTGTATTTTATTCCTAAATAACGGTAGAAATGTCTCCTCCCTCAGATAGGAGACGTAGGTATATTTTTTAGAGAAGGAAAGAGGGAGGCTGAAACCAATTTATGAGACGGCTCATAGCCTGACTGTATATACTTGGGGAGATACCCGTGAACACACCTGAGGTACAGTATCTACGAAATATGATAATTAAAATATGTAAAATGTATTCAAATAATTTAAATCTGCATATTTCCCAGGTGTCTCAGGTTAGTACGCAACTATCTCCCAAGATTGTAAGGTAATCTATTTAGAGGTATATAGGTCAATGGATTTTCTCCTAAATTGGTCTCGCTCTCAGTTCTATTTCGCCTACCCGGGGGAGGTAAGATTTTTGGCAGTGACCTTTTGGGCTGTCTGCAAACTCACTGCTCAATGAATAACCCATGAATATGTCATTTTGTAGGTTTACCTAATTTGTATACAAAATTAGTGTTCTAAGTGAATCTGCACAGCTGGATTAAATTTGACATGCAATAAGGGTTTGATGAATACATAGAGTTGAAAATCCATTGGCCCCAGAGAGCCTGAAATAAAACAGCTATGAATTTAAAAATATAAAGTTGGTAATTTGCTTTAAAGGGGATCACTTTCAGGATAGGTCATTTTGGGGGGAAAACTGCACCTTTAAGAAAGTATGTCTGTATATCTTTATGTAGCGTCCACAGCTGTATTTGGTGCTTTACAAGACAGTCGATACAGTAAAGGGAATTATAATACAATAAGTGCAACAAATAAAATCCCTGCCCCAGAGATATTACAATGTAAGTGGTTTGATGGGAAAATTACAGAGACAGAAGGTGATGGAATAAGTGCAATAGGTGGCAGTCTTTGGTAGGAGTGACTGTGGGTGTGGGACTGTAGCCTTGAGTCTAGGCTATTGGAGCACTTCATTTAAGAGGTGAGTTTTATGGTTTGTCTTAGGCTGCGTCCATAGGACTGCAGCCGTGCTGAGGCGCGCGGAAGCTGAGGGAAAGTGGGTGGTTTCCCTGGTCTTGGTCCGCGCGCCATCCGGGGGCATGTCGGGGGCATGTCGGGGGGCGGGCCAGTGACGTCACGGAGCTAGTTCACCCTCATTGGGTGAGCCGCTCACGTGACCGGCCCCGCGCTCCGGCGAGCGCTTGAATTTTAAATTTGGCTAACGTGAATACAAAACTAACTAAAAAAAACTCTCTACCAGCGCTTGATCCAAGTGATAGACTAATTGGTGTGATAACAACAATTGTGTGATTACAATGTGATTACATATGCAGCCAAGGGGGCAATAAACAATGGATTGTTCAAATCCAATACCATACAAATACAAATACAAAAAATGTCCCCGGCGCAAAGTGTGGTGATGATAATTACAGTACCATATCGAAAGACAGTCCTGTTTGAAAAGTCAGTCCTGGTAGTAGAATGATTCATCAACAATGTGAGGTAGATTTTCCTCTAGGCGTGTTCCCTTATGTTGTCTGCAATGACAGATAAAGAAAACACACCATTGCGCAGTATACAGACTCAATTGCCCCAACCTGAAGAGGAAAATCCCTACTTACAGGATATTTTCTTGTTCATTCGGGGGAGAGAATCTGTTCTTTGGCTCTCTTCCTCCACCTTGATCTCCACGGGCCCCTCGTGGTTCCTAAGGTGGCTCTCTTCAACTCGGTCTGCATCGTCCCAGTAGCAGCATACACCGCAACAACCGTGGTTGGAAAAAATTGAAAGACAGCCTAGTGTACTCCGCAAATTTTATTTAACAATGTTAAAAAGCAGCGATGTTACACTCACATTTTGCGAGGGCAAACATGCCGCTCAAGAATGCCGTCCGCAGCCTATGTCCACTCGATGGTGTGTTGTTCACGACGTCGCGCGCCAACCGATGACGTCAGCGGCGCAGCGCCCGAAGTTCTCCCCACACCACGAGATGCAACGCAGGTGACAGCTTACAACGTGCACTGTACTAGGCTCCTCCTCTCTACGCGTTTCGTGACGCTACGTCACTTCCTCAGGAGCTGAAGGTGTCCAGTACACTGGTGCCTTAAGTACATGCACTAAAACTTGTATCTGCCCACAAATGGGCGGTGATCATTTTCGTCACTTAACTGAGTAATTGCAGGACCAGAAACAGCTTAATTGATATACTGTGCTGTTGGGGTCAAACCAGTCCTCACTACTACCTTTTTAAAATATCAAAACATATAAAATGACTTAAAACATGTTAAAACATTAAATTAATAAAATAAACACTTATCCTATAGTTGATTACATAAACCTAATGTTTAACATTGATCATATTTACAAATTCAATAGAAAACGATAACTACATTGAAGAAAGATGAAACAAGCAGATTCTAAGGGTCTTTCAAAAAGGATGCCAGATCGAAATCAATATTTAGACCCAATGGGGACAAGGTTTTCAGGACATATATCCAATAACTTTCTCTTTTGGACAAGGGACAAGCACTAAGGGTTAAGCGAAACTACTCAAATGAAAAAGTGTACCAACAGCAGGTAAATGACCTTAGGGATAGGTTCCTGGAGAGGGAATACAAAATGCGTGATGTAGACTCTGCCATTTCTGAAGTTAATAAACTAGATAGAAAAAATATTCTATGTAAAGATCCGACCACAACTGTTATGAAGAAAAGTGACCCATTTCCATTTTTTGTAACCCAGTACAGTGGTCTGGCCCCCACTATAACAAAGGTTCTTACTAAACATTGGGGCATACTACAGAGGGACCCTGTTCTCAAAGAGATTGTCCCAGAAAAACCTCAGATAGTTTATAGAAGGGCAAAAAACCTAAAGTCCCGGCTATCACCAAGTTGTCCCTTTGATGGTCTTCGAGACCGCCATGTCACATGGCTAAGTAACCTTAAAGGATACTATACATGCTCCAAATGTATTGGATGCAAAAATAGTGTTAAGGGCAAATCATTTAAATCAAACAAAACAGGAGTGGTCTACGATATAGAAACATTTATTAACTGTAAGACGGATTATTGTGTTTACTTACTGCAATGCCCATGTGGGCTACAATATATAGGGCGCACAGGGAGACCTCTCAAGAGGCGATTTGCCGAGCATATATACAACATCAAGAGAGGCCTCGAGACGCATAGCGTCTCTAATCATTTCAAGCTAGTGCATAATCAGATTCCTGATGGCCTTATATGTATGGGTATTGAACATCTAAAACCAAATTGGCGCGGGGGAGACAGGCTGGGCATGTTGTCCAAAAGAGAAAGTTATTGGATATATGTCCTGAAAACCTTGTCCCCATTGGGTCTAAATATTGATTTCGATCTGGCATCCTTTTTGAAAGACCCTTAGAATCTGCTTGTTTCATCTTTCTTCAATGTAGTTATCGTTTTCTATTGAATTTGTAAATATGATCAATGTTAAACATTAGGTTTATGTAATCAACTATAGGATAAGTGTTTATTTTATTAATTTAATGTTTTAACATGTTTTAAGTCATTTTATATGTTTTGATATTTTAAAAGGGTAGTAGTGAGGACTGGTTTGACCCCAACAGCACAGTATATCAATTAAGCTGTTTCTGGTCCTGCAATTACTCAGTTAAGTGACGAAAATGATCGTCGCCCATTTGTGGGCAGATACAAGTTTTAGTGCATGTACTTAAGGCACCAGTGTACTGGACTCCTTCATCTCCTGAGGAAGTGACGTAGCATCACGAAACGCGTAGAGAGGAGGAGCCTAGTACAGTGCACGTTGTAAGCTGTCACCTGCGTTGCATCTCGTGGTGTGGGGAGAACTTCGGGCGCTGCGCCGCTGACGTCATCGGTTGGCGCACGACGTCGTGAACAACACACCATCGAGTGGACATAGGCTGCGGACGGCATTCATGAGCGGCATGTTTGCCCTCGCAAAATGTGAGTGTAACATCGCTGCTTTTTAACATTGTTAAATAAAATTTGCGGAGTACACTAGGCTGTCTTTCAATTTTCTCCAACCACGGTTGTTGCGGTGTATGCTGCTACTGGGACGACGCAGACCGAGTTGAAGAGAGCCACCTTAGGAACGACGAGGGGCCCGTGGAGATCAAGGTGGAGGAAGAGAGCCAAAGAACAGATTCTCTCCCCCGAATGAACAAGAAAATATCCTGTAAGTAGGGATTTTCCTCTTCAGGTTGGGGCAATTGAGTCTGTATACTGCGCAATGGTGTGTTTTCTTTATCTGTCATTGCAGACAACATAAGGGAACACGCCTAGAGGAAAATCTACCTCACATTGTTGATGAATCATTCTACTACCAGGACTGACTTTTCAAACAGGACTGTCTTTCGATATGGTACTGTAATTATCATCACCACACTTTGCGCCGGGGACATTTTTTGTATTTGTATTTAAATTTGGCTAAGACTTACGCTTCCGCACGCTTGCGTAAGCGTAAGCGAGCCCTTGCTAAAGCCGCTCTCATTGCGGCTGCAGGGGCTCAGTGCCGAGCGTGAGCGCACCTCAGCACGGGTTAGCGCATAAGCGCTGACCCTGGATGCAGCCTTAAAGGTGGGGAGAGGAGGTGCTTGATGTGTACTGAGTATGTTGGAGTTCCACAGGTAAGGGGGCAGTGAGGAGAACAGGTTTAAGGTGACAGGAAGCAGGCGAGATAAAAGAGATGTAGAGGAGACAGTTGTGGGTATAATGCAGGGGACTAGCAGGGGCATAGCGAGAGAGCATAGCAGAAAGTACTATAGTTACCATCTTTTATACATAGGTTTATTAGCTGGTCTTACAAAGCACCCTATCTTCCAATATATGGAAACAGTAACTGTGCCATGTAAGTCATTTATACAGTTGAGCAGAAAAATGCGGTTCTGGAGAGAAAGTAGGAGAATATTGCAGCATATACTGTAGTACTTTTCCCTAGGCAGAACTTACAGAATTCTTTTCGGCACTAACATGCATCATTCTGTCTTTATACAAAAAATAACAAACAGAGCTGAAGTCAATAGGAGTCGTATACAGTATGTTGCTTATTGCTTACATGATATAACCTTTCCGGTTTACAACCTTTAATCTGTTATGTCATAACAATTCTCAGGGCAAAAATGGAATGAAGAATCTTATTAAGGAAGCGGCCCTGTTCACACAATCAATAATAGTGTTTAGAAGAAACTGATATATTTAGGGATACAAACATTATCTGTTGATTCACTATATATTATATATTAGTTTACACATGTAGCCAGGTCCCCCCTGCCGGTCAGCACCCCCCTTACCTAGCTGGCGATCGCGGGTGCCGCCACGTCCAATGGTGGCCACCGCCAGGCGATCCCAGGGGTGAGGGCGGTCAGGCTCCGGCTCGGGGGTTGCCGGGGACGTGTGTGGCCGGTTGTTAAGGCCGCGCTCGCGTCACAGGGCTCCCGGCGCTCCCGAAGCTGGGCGGCGAGGGCGCCGCCATTTCACCATAGCTCTCGCATGCGCAGTGATACTCAGGCGCCAGGGAGACTCCAAACAGCTCACGCATGCGCACAAAGTTGCGCGCACGTGAGAATAGGCAGGGAAAGGTTGAGGCGGCCCCTAAAGGTTCGCGCATGCCCAGGAGAATTGCGCACGCGGCCCCAATGTACTTACAGGCTCCATGGGACTACAACTCCCATGGAGCAGAGCGAGGCAGGCACCAGGTGCCACATAGGAGCCAATAGGGCGGCAGGATTGCGCTGGACAGAGAGATACATTTCGCGCGCTGAACACACGTTAGGCAGTCAGACCCAGGAACAGCCAAGGGAAGGAGGTAGGGTGCAGGAGTCAGTGACTCCCTGCACTAGGCCAGCAGCCCCCAAGGCCCAAGTTAGCTCTGAGTCGCCCAGTAGAGTGAGTGTTGCCAGGGACAGCCCTCAGGTCAGGGACCCTGTCACTTACGTTAGTGGAACTGGAAGCAGGAAAGGGAAGGAAGGGTGCAGGGAGCGAGTGAAGCTCCTGCACCGCGTAAGGTCCCCCACATCCCAGGTAGGCCCCAACTCCCCACCAGGTTAGTGGGTAATTGCTAAGGGACGGCCCAAGATAGGGACGCTGCCCTTAGTGCGTGTTTGTGTGCTGTCTTGTCAGGGTCACAGCTGTCAGTGCTGTGAGGTCTGGCGAGCAGGCACAGGGTTTGTGCAGCAAGTGGCTGTATGCACCCAATAGGTTGCCGCGCGTTGCTGCAGGCGCTGGGAGTTATTAGTTAGAGTCAGGACTGGGAAGAGTAGGGGAGCGGAGCAGGCTATTAACCCCTTAGGTCCCAGAGAGGTCCTCACTCCCCAGTTTGTGGTGCTACAGGGACAGGCCCTAGGTTAGGGATCCTGTCACAGTAGCGCTAGAGTTAGATAGGGACACAGCGTATGCTGCGTTTCCCGTGAAGAGACTTGGGCTCAAGTCTGTGCCCTGAGACAGAGACTATCTCCAGGGTGGGATCGCCCCTGGCGGATCCTGGACATCGAACCACAGGATCAGACGGAGATCACCAAGCGGCAGATCCTTTGTGAAGTCCCTTGCAGGCCCGAGCACTGGAGTGCTCGGCAGGTACTATAACTCTACACGTGCACCAACAGGCCTAGTAGTTCTCTTAGTGACTGCGCAGTCACACATATCCGCTCTCTATAGATTGCTAGACATTGTGTGGGGGATTACTTGACACGGGGTGGGATCACCCGGTGCAGGTGGGAGAGTTATATGTGTCAGGTTACTCAGTGTCTCCTCTAGAGAGGGACACCCGATATTAGGTGTATTGTTATTAGTTCATATGCTCTTCAGTAAAAGTCGTTGGTTATTATACATACAGTGTATGTGGTTATTGTATGTGTCCTGCGAGGAACAATTCCTGCTCTGCTAGGAACCATCGCAGGTGGAGGCGCTGCACCGAGTACCGTGTTACTCATGATATAATTGCCCCAGGTTCCCCGTGGCGGAAGCTCAGCCCTCCTGTGAGCCAAGCAGGTAAAGCACCACACCTGGTAACACCGTATGTTCTCTGTCCCCACACTATATCCGCGATTGGGGGGGGGGGGGAACCCGTTACATATGTGTAACAGGTGTTGTCCCTCCCCCCCTCTCCTCTGGGAGATGTTACTATTACCTGTACTCTCGCTGTGTTGTACCGGTGAGGCTTATAGGATTGCCGAGTGTCTGCCGATGGTGGTGGGGAAGAAAGGACAGGCTTTTGGATACAGCTCTCTCATCTCGTTCTGGTTGCATTGCCTCCATTCCAAGCAGGACCCATCAGTGCTGGGTGCAGTCCCTGCAGGAAAACCATCTTGCACTCCCCCCTGATAAACTGCAGTCACAGGCAGGAGTATAAAAGCAGCAACTGGTCTTTACTGAGTACAGCCGTACACATCAACAACTCCCTGGTGGAGTATGGGATAGTTGTCTCACTCCCCGGAGGGAGAGAAATCTCTCTCTCTTCGCTGAGGAAGGAGAATTCTCTAAATGTGGATCTGCAGCCCCGCTTGTACCCAGGGGAGGGTCCTACGCCTTAGCCACTGATAGGACAGAACACACCTCCCCCCATCACTCAAGGGAATATATATAAATATAAGACTGCCTGCGTGGGTACCAGGGCTTATGTGTTAGGTAGGGAAGATAAGTAGCCCATGGGATACATGGCTACACATGATTTATGGTTTCACTGATGCCATTGCTCTTCACAAAATTGCTTTTCCTGCAACATTTTATATGAAATTTCTTGTGATCTGAACCTTATACCAGAAAATATGGAATTGTTTGTCGTTTTAGTAGCTACTGTATGTAACATTCTTCTGAAATGTTTTCTATGTAAGGATGAGCAAAATTTTCAATAATTGCATATAATGGAACATAGGGCCTCATGCACTAAGCGCCGAAAAGTTTTTTATCGGCAAAAAATGCCTTTGGTATGCAGTAAGCGCCAATAAATTGGCCAAATGAGCATTTTTTGTCCCCGATAAAAAATTATCGGCAGGCGGCTGCCTATAAGCCACTTTTCGGCACCTTTCAGCACTTTTTTAAATCGGCTGTATTCTAGAAGCCCCGATCCTGTTTTCGGTGCTTATCGGAGCTGATCGGCAGTCCCGAAAAGCCATTTTTTCCGGCAAATCGTCCCGCCAACTCAAAGCTGGCGGGTAGGTGGGGAAAAGAATCGGCAAGGGCGACACTTAGAAAAAATCAGGCCTTTTTCCTGTCTGTAATTGATGCCGGGGGTCACCGGAGCTGATACCAGCACCGGAGCCCCCCGGCATGCCTCAGAGGCCGGAAAAATGCATGTACAGCCCACTTCATTACCTTAGCGGCTAACCGCCAAGGCAATGAAGGGGTTAACCCACCGTGGCAGCTTTATTGTGGGTAGCGGGTGTGGGTGAAGGGGGTGTTTGGCCCTGTTGTTTGTTTAGGGCTTGCGGGGGGGTTGTGGTTGCACTTAAACCCTTCACGGCCATAGCAGTTAATACCGCTACGGTTATGAAGTGGTTAAGGCGTCCCGCTACCCACCCGCAAGCCCTAAACAACCACCGTTGGGGCTAATACCCCCTTTACCCACACCCGCTACCAACAATAAAAAATAATCACACACAACAGCCCCACACTAAATAAATAAATAAATAAATATATCTAAATAAATAAATAAATGAATATAAATAAATAAATATATATATATATGTAGAGGTATCAGTACCGTGTTAGCCAAGCTAACAATAATCAAAAAATAAATAGATGATACCGTTGTAAATAGATGATACCGTTCTGTGGCTAACTAAATGCTTTTATTTGTGCGAGCTTTCGAGATACACTGATCTCTTCTTCGGCGATGTTACAATGAATGAACATATATATATATATATATATATATATATATATATATATATATATATATATAACCCCAACAACCCCTATAACCCCTAACATACACATATAAGCACATCAATGATACAATAGGCCGGCGGGGGCCCTCGGGTGTTACCCGCAGGCCTGCAGTACCAATTATGTGCCCCCCCAAATTAATGTCAAAACACATACATACTTATAAAAAAATACCCACCCCCCTCCCCCTTAACACATACAGTATAGTAAGGGCCACAATTACTATTATCCACAAATGGATAATAGTGAATGTGCCCATTTTAAATACATAAAGGACAATAAAAACATTAAATACAAATAGCACTCACCCATGTCCAGCTGCCACGATGAAGGCCATCCTCATCTTCATCCTGCCCATGCCCCCTCCGCTGCTGCAAAACAGACACAAGAATGAAAACATCCAATGTAATGTCCCCTAACCCCTTACAGTCATTAAGGGGTTAACCCACCCTCACCCACTACTCGGGAGGCCTACATACCCTCCCACACTAACACCCCACCCCGTGAGGTCTAACCACCCTCACCCACTACCCACAAGGGAGGCCTTCCCACATACCGTTGGGGCCAATACACCCCCACTCCCAGTACCCACAATAAAAACAATACACAGCCCCACAATAAGCATCATTCTATTTATTAAATACATTACCCACCCCCTGTGCCCCCCCATAAATACATGATTTATCCTTTTACATACAGGGTTCATACCCCAGCCCCACGCGAGTCCCCGGCGGGCTGGCGGGGCACCTGACAGACCTACAGCGTACCAGAAGCTTGTTTCAAACAGGTTCTGGAGGCCTGTTGGTGGGTCCCGCCAAGCGCCATGGCCCCCAGGTGGTCTCCTTGGGTCACTGTGGGCCACAATGGGGTCCCCACGGTAGGCCTGTGGATGTCTGGGAGCCCCTGGTCAGACCCACAGGTGTCTGCGGGGCCTCGGGTGGTTCCCACGGGGACACAGGAACTCCTCCCGCAGGAGGCAAAAGCAAAGCACAGCCGCAAATAGAGAATGAGAGAAGGCTGGTGAAGTGACTAAATGATCTATTATTGTCAAACTCTTTAACAAAGGCCAGTGTGCTGAAACGCGTCAGAGGATCCGTCAGTACACTGTGCGAATAAAGATCATTTAGTCACTTCACCAGCCTACTCTCATTCTCTATTTGCGGCTGTGCTTTGCTTTTGCCTCCTGCGGGAGGAGTACCTGTGTTCCTGTATTGTTGCTAGCACGCCGGGCTGTTGCCATTCAACTCGTCATAATGGATATGAAGCATCTCCGTCGGTCACGTGACCACCCACTGTGAGGGAGCCATCACAGCAGGGTAGGCGGCTGGATTCAGAATCAGAGGACTGTGCAGTTAAGGCATTACAGACTACACTGACTGAGGTGGTACCGGAGGATTGGCGGCTGGATGGGCGTCATGAGGATCGTGAGGCACGGCACTACACACTTCATTCCTACGTGAGTCTCTTTTTATCTCAATCTTATTGGAGCTCGTTCTGAGCCATTTGCTGGAAAAGACTTTCTCACCAGTGTGTAGTTTGCTGTGACCTTAATTCCCAGAGTTATATGTTGAGAACGTTCAACGGCTATTGTTTGTGCTTTTGAGTGCCTGAGGAGTTAACTGTTGTTCACCCGTCCATACAGTGGTTCCCACAGGGGTCTGGGGAACTCACGAGTGCTCACTACGGGTCCGCGGTGCCCCACGGATGTGGGACCACCGCTTCATCCCCGCACCTATGGGTCCGTGGTGCCCCCACGGATGTGGGACCACCGCTTCATCCCCGCAGACTACGGGTCCGCGGTGCCCCCACAGATGTGAGGCCACCGCTTCATCCCTGCAGGTGTCACCCGTGGAACCACCAGCCTGATACCCGTGAGATACCCGAGGAGACCGCAGGTGGTCTCCAGAGATCTCACGCAGAACCAAGAAACCAACCCTGAATGTAAAAAAAATAAACCTGGCTTATACATTCAATACATACATCGCCCCCCCCCCCAAACACCTACAGTACAATAATGTGCTAAATAACTATTATCCAGATAGAGATAATAGATTATTTGCCCATTATTAAACACATTAACTAGCATATTCAAATAAATAAAGTACTACTGACCTCATCAATAAGAAGCCCCCGTCGCCAGCAACATCCTTGTCTTTCGTTGCCCACAAAATACATAGCCAATACAAAGTCAATACATTGCAATTACAATCAGATATCAATTAACCCCTTAAACACCTTATCGGATAATAACCGCAAAGGTAATTAAGGGGTTAAGCCACACTGGCCCGATACCCACCCTTCACCCATTCATTTGTACAGTGGCTTCATCATGCAACTATATATATATATATATATATATATATATATATATATATACACACAGATATATATATATATATATATATATATATATATATATATATATATATATATATATATATGAAAGAAAAGAGAAAAAAACAGGCGCACACCTAGTGCATTAAAGTATAACAATGATTTTATGGAACATTAAAAACAGACAAATGCCCACTCACAAGTATAACGGTTTTAAAATGCAGTTATGAGATAGGCCCTCATATGCCAGTGGTAGCGTTCGAGCCAGCAATGGTGTCCTCTCGTGCGCGGTCTCCTTCTACCGGAAGTGACGTTCATCCGGTCTGGTGTCCCGCAAAACGGAAGTCCCTCCAGGAAACCGAACCCTCGCTTGCCTGCTACTAGCTGCTGCACCACCAAGGGAGCCAGAGATGTATCCACTGTTCTGTTTCGCTTAGCCTCTCACAATCTGCGTTCCTCTCAATCCGCAATAGTGCTCTCAGTGGGAATAGTGCCTCCTCTGCTTTAGCCACGCCCTACGCGTTTCGTCATCTATGATGACTTCTTCAGGGGTTACCCATTGGTTGTATCCCCACAGTATTTATAGCAAAGGTTCATTTGCATATATAATTAAAAATAATAAAACAATTAAAACATTAATGACACACTTTGAACTAGTCCAATGATTCAATGACTAGTGCTACACAAAGGACAAGTTATGAGGACCGCACTGTATTTCTGGAGCATTTTAGAACTCATATGGTATCGAAAGAAGATATAAATGTAATATAATTATGTTATAATGGATGTACCTATTTGAACAGTAATTAGAGAAAATTAATTGATTTATTAGAACAACATGTGATACTAAACAAATGTATGTTTGAAAATTAAAATAGCAAGTTATTTACTATCTTGAATAAATCAACCATTATCTATTGCTAATATTTTTAACAAAACATGATTAGCAATATGAACCAAAATTTAATTAAAAAATATCAAGAATTGGAGAGTATTGATGACACTGAAAACACTGAAACTACCCACCCAATTAACCCCTTTTATCTATGGTAAGCAAACAATTTGCTACACGAATTATTCAAACCAGGTTTTAGGGTATCATATAATACCTGTTGATGATCCATCAGTGATAGATTACAATTGGAGTCAGAGGTGTAGCAAAGGTAGTTGTTGTACAAGGACAGAAGAATCCTCAGAAAAAACTGCAGTGCTTGTGTGATAATTAAAGAATATATGTGATCTGGCTGTGTGCTAATAAGGTGTAAATAAGAATTACTCTAGTGAATGTGTATATGATAGTGTGATAGTGTAATGAAATAATGAAATAAAGTGATGAAATGAATGTGATAAAAATATATGAGAATGTGTGTATATATAAGTATTGTAATATGGGATTGATATATGATATAAAATATATTAAATTATATATAAAAAATAAAAAAATAAATGTAAATAAAGGAATAAAAATAAAATAGATTGAAGAATAAAGCTGACTCTACTTATATTGATGTGTATATAATGCAAAACGAAATGTAATAGAATGAGACCTGTTCAGGACTCCAACAGACATCCACAATATGATGCATTTTAGGAATATATACCTATAATAGTGTTATTTATACAATCGCTTCAAAAAGTTTGTGTGGGAAGAAATATTTAAAGACCTGACACGTCACCATAGTTCAGAGGGAGTGCTGGAAAGCACTCAAACCAGACCTCCGAAGGATCAACCGCCATGAGTGATCACACTATAGTGCTAATGTCTATATGGTCATTATGTCCCCTTGGGT
This sequence comes from Ascaphus truei, assembly GCF_040206685.1. Lineage (NCBI taxonomy): Eukaryota > Metazoa > Chordata > Amphibia > Anura > Ascaphidae > Ascaphus > Ascaphus truei. Next base: position 324,276,504 of record NC_134486.1, read on the forward strand.
GTAAAGTATCCAAAATATACATCCAATAGGTCTCCCTCATACACAATCTCTTGAAACGATCACCAGCCATAAATGTAGGGGGAATAAACTCAATGCCCATGACTCGTAAGGACCTAGGATCTTTTGAATGTTCATTACAATAATGGCGGGAGAGGTTATGTGTTTGACACCCATTGATTATGTTTCTTCGATGCTCTAAATACCTCGTGCTTAGGGCTCTTGATGTGCGGCCTACATATTGTAGACCGCACTCACATGATATAAGATAGATGACAAATTCACTAAGGCAGTTGATATATTCTGCTATATCATGTGATGTCGCATTCGAATAAGACTTAAATTGATTGGTTTTTATCAAATGTTTGCACGTTAAGCATCTGCTTCTCCCACATCCAAAGTTTCCCTTTACCCTAATGGGAACAGAACCATCCACTCTTGAGATATTTATTGACTTTGATGTTTTTAATTTGCTTGGAGCAATTATTGTTTTAATACTCCTTGCTTTCCTGAAGATCACAGGAGCATGTTATGGCAAAAGATGACCAATTTCTGGATCGCTGACCAAAATGTTCCAATGGTCATTTATAACTTTTTTAATTTGTTTGGCAGACTGATTAAACTGTGTAATAAACTTAGGTACAGAACCTTTAGATATAGCCTTATTTTTTAATATTGTTTTTCTTTTGGATTTCTCCAACAAGGATGCACGATCCAGTAAATTGGCATCTGAAAATGATTTATTGACAACCACCATATCATAGCCTTTTTCCTGGAACTTCAATGAAAGATCTGTTCCCTGGGTATAAAAATCTATGTCCATTGAACAGTTGCGTCTTAATCTGTAGAACTGACTTTTTGGCACATTGTCTAACCATTTTTTGTAATGATTGCTACCGTATTGTAGGTAGCTGTTCGCAGCCACAGTTTTGAAGTGTGTTTTTGTATGAATGACATCTTGAGGACCCACAAATAGCTCTAAATCCAAAAATACTATGGTATCTGGGTGTATATTGTATATGAATTTCAACCCCATATTGTTATCATTGAAGGATTCCAAGATCTCCTCCAGGGATCCCCTCTCACCATCCCAAATAATAAGGATATCATCTATGAAGCGGCCATAGTATACCAAACCCGCCCCCAGCGTAGCGTTCCCCCACACTTGGGTACTCTCCCACAGTCCCATATAGAGGTTGGCATAGCTGGGAGCAAATTTGGCCCCCATGGCTGTTCCACAGATTTGCAAATAATAAGTGTTGCCAAATAGACAATAATTGTGATTCAACATAAATTTGATACATGCTAATAAGAAAAACCTATGTGAAGAGTGCAAATTGGGATCTAACTCTAAAAAGTGACTAATTGCCTGGATACCCTTTAAGTGCTCAATACAAGTGTAAAGTGAAGATACATTGCATGTAGCCCAGTGATAGGTATCCTTCCACTTGATGTCAGAGATGGAGTCAATGACATGCAACGTGTCCCGTTTGTACGAACGCAATTTAATAACATGGGGCTGTAAATAATAATCCACATATTGGGACACATTGGATGTCATCGAGCCAATCCCCGACACAATAGGCCTCCCCGGTGGTTTCTCTATATCTTTGTGCAGTTTGGGAATGTGATAGAAAATAGAGGTTCTAGGGTGTTTAATATATAAAAACTTGTGTTCTAATTTGGTAATAATCCCTTCAGTGAATGCTCCCCGGAGAAGATCCCGGAATTCCACCTGATAACTCTCTAAGGGGTCCTCAGTAAGAGTCTGATATGATGTGGTGTCAAGGAGGAGGCGATGGGCCTCACAGAGATAATCTGCCCGATCCTGTAGGACAATCGCCCCCCCCCCCCCCTTGTCTGCTTGGCGAACAATTAAATCACTATTGCTTTTTATATTTTGTAATGCTATGTTTTCTTCTTTTGTAAGGTTATTGTATTTCAGTTCCACATTGTTAAGACACAACTGTTCTAAGTCCCTCAGGACTACTGTATAGAATGTTTCAATAAAGTTGCCCTTTGATTGATAAGGGAAGTATGTTGATTTGGGGACAAATGGTGATGATTTACATCTCAGTAAAGTACCCTGATCTATATCAATTGGGTTAGAAAAGGAATCTAACAATGTATTTGAATCTTCCTCATGTATTGTAATATCCAAAAGTGAATTATTGGCTAGATCCTGATTAACAAATAAAGATGTTTTTAATGATGGACCCATTAACTTATCTGTGACACTAACATATTGTGTGCTATTTATTTGGTCTGATTCCACCAAGAAAGAAGTCAGGGCATTTATACATTCTTTTTCTTGTGTATTGAATTGAAATTCCGAATTGTCATCTCCTTTTTGGGTAAAATGTCGCATCAAAGTTAACTTGCGGGTGTATCTATTCAAATCCACGAACAGGTCAAACCTATTAGGTGTACTATTGGGAGCATATGAAAGACCTTTGGAAAGTAGTGATAAATGATGTGGAGTGAGTGTGTGTGACGAAAGGTTGTAAATATTTGTGTGGTGTATCTGTCAGCATCTTCATTTTCTTCTGTCCTTGCTTCTTTGCTCCTCCTCTGACTCCCCTGAATCTCTTTTTCTTCAGGGTAGTTGTGAATTCTGTTTCTCCCAAAGTGGATATCTCTTTTCTTTTTCTCTCTGTTCTAAAAAAGAGGTGGATTTGTGTGATTTATCAGGTGAAACATGATTTGTTGAATTAGAACCCTTAATGCTAGTTTTTGATCTTGCTCCTTCCCTATGTTCCACTGCAATTTGTTCATGGGACTCCCCATTATCCTCACAACCGTCCCCCAACACAGAGTAACGATTGGAGGTGGAACAACTTGTAGTGGAAGTGGTAGGAGTGACCTTGTGATGTTCCTTTTCCTTCCTATCCATCCTAGCTTCTTTAATTAGAGTAATAATTTCATTTTTTTCTTTCTCATTGGATGTAGGTTTCTTATTTACTTTGGAATCTCTATTCTCATGTCTATAACCTGAGCTGGATCTACCATACCTACGATGTTGAAAAGAGTCACCCTTCCTTCTCCAATTTCTTACTCTATCATTTGCGTAATCATCTTTATCACGTTTGAGTTTATTTGTTTTCCTATCTATGATTTCTTTCTCAAATGATATTACCCTCTTATGTACTGTTTCATCTAAACGGATGAATTCCTCCGTACCTTCAAATGGTTTAATAATCTCTTGTACTTGAGCTATCTCCTTCCCTACTTTCTCCAATCTTTCCTTTCTATAAGAGATCAAGAGGTTAATAAGGGACACTGAGCATGTTTCCAAAATAGCATTCCACTCTTTTGTGAATGTTTCAGGTGCCTCAAATGTCGTTTTTTTTGTTATTCTTAGACCTCTTGGAACTAGCTTAATATCTATATAGTTCTGGAGAGAAAGTAGGTCCAACCAATTTCTTGTTTCATCTTTAGTGTAATTCTCCAATTCTTGAAAATTGTTTTTGAGATCTATGTTATTCTCCACAATATCAGTGGTGTCCTCATTTACAATATTTGCAAGTTTATTCCTTCTGGCTAAACGTTCCTCACAATTTTGCATCATTTTAGTGTGTATAGTCTAGCACTTCTATCAAGACAAACAATTTGCACTGAATGACCACTAACTAAACTGAGTACAATAGTTATATTAAAAGTGGATTATTCTAGCAATTCAAGGTTATAACAATGGCTGCTACCTTTAAAAGTGATAAATGACAAAACAAAACAGAAATAATAAAGGCTCTAGTATACCATGTGACAGAGGCTTGGGGGAGAACAGATGTGACGTCATTGAAAGCCTGTCACATGGTACTAGAGCCAATTTAGCCAGAGTAGGGATAGACTTCCCATGCTCTGATTGGCTACCGTACCATGTGAGGACGGCCATGTTTCTTTTAGTGACGTCATCTTAAAGGCAATTGAAGCAAAGCCATTCTGATTGGCTGTGCTTTCATTGCCTTTAAGTGACGTCATCATTTTTTTTTTCTCGGCCAAAACACATGGTTTTCACGGCCCAATAAGGGCAGTGGGAACCATTATGAAAATGTGACGTCATAGGCCTATAAAAGCCTACGGCTCAATGCTATATGTTGGTTCTTCTCGTAAATATGGGTCATCTAGGTAATTCCTTTGGCCAAAAAAAATTCAAGCCTGCAACTTCAAGGTAAATCCCCTTTTGCAGGTCCTAAACAACCAGTTTAATACTGTCATTTGTATTTCTTCCAATATATAGAGATATGTTATCTTGCATTTCATTTATTTTTTATATTTTTAGAATATTTATTAGAGCACTTCCGTTTTTTAATCAATTTTAACTGTATTGAAGCTTATGCACAACACATATAGGGGGTTATGCACTAAGCAGTGATAAGTGCTTTTAAGTAAGATAAAAAGCCATTATAGCGTGATACTGTGAGATTCACAAAGCAGTGATGAGTCTTTTAAGTGAGATAAATGCCTTTATAGCGTGATACTGTCTGCTATGAGATTCACAAAGCAGTGATAAGTGCTTTTAAGTGGGAAGAAAAGCCATTATAGCACGATATTGCAGTGTTATCACTGCTTTGTGAATCTCACAACAGGCAGTATCACGCTATAAAGGCATGTATCTCACTTAAAAGCACTTATCACTGCTTTGTGCATAGCACCCAGAAAACCCACCTATCACTGCTTAGTGCATAACCCCCATAGTGCTTCTTAAATTGCTTACATGGCGATATTGTTGTGTTGTTTCCTCTTCTCTCTATGCAATGGAGGAATAGATGAGAAAATATAAAACTGGTACTGCATATATTTGCTAAATTTACGGTGACCAGATTTTCAAAATGAAAAACCAGGACACTTAAAAAAAAGTATTTATAAAACAATGTACATCACGTCACCCCCGTTGCCATGACAATGAGACACTCTAACGTCAGGCGGTGACAATGTGGCATCACGTGATGCCTCGGCGCCATAATACATCCCATTGTCATGTCAACTTGATGCCACGAGACGTCACAGAGCATCTCGTTGTTATGGCAATGGGCATTACGTGATGTCGCGCAGCCATATTGACGGAATTTGGAGGGGAGGATACAGCCGAAGGCAAGATAAATATATAATAAATAGATCTAAAAAAATTCTCCGGGTTAGCCTTCAATAGAAGGTGTCATCCCTGGCTGCAGTGTGTGTTTTTGTATTCTGAGGTGGGGGCTCCAGTGTGCATTTCTGTATACAGAGGTGGGCCCTGAAGTGTGTGTTTCTGTATACAAAGGTGGGCCCTGCAGTGTGTGTTTCTGTATACAGAGGTGGGCCCTGCAGAGGTAGGCCTCCTGAATCTTCCGGCTCTCCCCCCCTGCATCTTCCAGCTCTCCCCCCCTGCAACTTCCAGCTCTCCCCCCATGCATCTTCCAGCTCTCCCCCCACTGCATCTACCAGCTCTCCCCCCTGCATATTCCAGCTCTCCCCCCTGCATCTTCCAGCTCTCCCCCCACTGCATCTTCCAGCTCTCCTCCCCGCATCTTCCATCTCTCTCCACCCCCCCCCCATCTTCCATCTCTCCCCCCCCATCTTCCATCTCTCTGCCCCCTACATCTTCCATCTCTTTCCCCCCCCTACATCTTCCATTTCTCCCCCCATATGCCTACCTCAGGCGGCTGCGGGTTCGGCAGAGGCAGCAGACTGAGGCACGCGCTCACTAGCAGCAGGCACAGGAAGTGCCGCGAGCTGCTGTGAGCAGGCTCTGGGGGGGATGGCGAGCAAGCCAGGGGGGATGGAGAGCAAACCGGGGATGGGGAGCTGGAGGAAGGGGGTGCCGGAAGGGGGTGCCGGAAGGGGGTGCTGGAGGCAGGGACAGAGTGCTGGGGGACCACCGACCGGGCTGCTGAATCCTCCCCGCCACCCCCGCGCACAGCCGCCGACACATAAAAAAAAACCGGGAACATGGAAGAAAACCCGGGACAATTTCTGGGACAGACCGGCAACCGGGACAGCACACGAAAAACCGGGACTGTCCCAGCAAAACTGGGACGACTGGTCACCCTAGCTAAATTGGATGTGGCATTGATGCCTTGTCAGGCCCTATCCCAGTAGCACTCCAAAACAACACAACTAGAAACATATATAATGCAGTAGCTTTGGGTTTTGATCTTGCTAGTACTGTGTATGTCTAAATGTAAATTGGTAACAAAATGTGGGAGGTATGCGACCCCTCCTCCTTAGCATTGCAGGTTCTGGAACACACATGTAAATGAGAAGTATATTGAGAGATTTTTTCCTCTAGGAGAGAGGTGGAGTGAACCTTTGATGTTGCCACAGGCATGGGAAGTACAGCTCAACCCCGTTATAACTCGATCCGTTACAACGCGAATCCGCTTATAACGCGATGCAAGCGTGGCTCCCAATTTTTGTACTTTAAATACTTTATTGTACATACAATTGCATACAATTGCATCTGCTTATCTCGCGATGTGATTTTTTTTACCCCAATTACCGCGTTATAACGGGATTGATCTATATAAATATATATTTTTTTGCACTTGATTTTTTTAAAAAAAATGTCAGCTATATTTATTAGGGCACTTCTGGTCTCTTATCAGTTTTAACTGCACTGAAGCTTATACTGTAGTAGAGTGTTTCTTAAATTGTCTGTGTTTCTTAAATCTGCCTACATGTCACTCTGTTGGCTATAATGTTGTTTTGTTTTCTCTTCTCTCTATAAAGTGGAAGAAATACAAATGACAGTATTAAACTGATAGTGTAGGACCTGCAAAAAGGGGGTCTACCTTGACGTAGTTGCAGACTGGAAATGTTTTGATCAACGGATTTACCTAAAATACCCATATTTATGAGAAGAAAAATCAGATGGCATTGAACTTAATAACTTGTCATATTGAATATAGCATTGGGGCCTTGTTGTCTCTGTCTGATTATTATGAGATCTGGTTCAGAGAAATTGGGCCCCATATGTTAAATAGTTAACTTTTCCAAATATTCTGTATCTCCTTTGCTGCTTAAGGCAGGGGTGCACCAACTGAGAGGCGTGAGATTTTCTGGGGTTGTTGCGGTGCTTACAGAGGCCCCACGCTCTTCTCCACAACATTAAAATAAAATGCCGGGGGAGCACGCGAGACCTCTGTATGTCTTTTACCTTCTCTCCGGCAGCTTCTGGTGACGCGTCACCATGACGACGCGAAGTCAATAGACGCCACGGGGTCAAACGGCGACGCAACGTCACATGACATTGGGATGTTAAATGACGCCGCCAATGCCGGAGAAAAGGTTGGGTAGGGGGGCACCAGCAGGGGGGGGGGGGGAGAGCAGGCAGGGGGGCACATCCATGACATGCACATCCATGCACATCCATGACATAAGTCATGGAGAAACCACACCAGGCAAAGTTTGTAATAGTCAGTCTCTAAATTTCCTGCCACAACCATATTATTAGCCAGTGGCAGTATGGGAATTATTAGTTCAATAAAGTAGAGGATAGTGTTAAGAAAGGAAAATTAATTACCACTTTTTTGGGAACCCGACTGGTGAGAATAGTGAGGTTCAGATACAAATTGTATTGTTTTTTTTCAGAAAAAAGGTTACTGCCTTAAATACTGTATCTTTGTAACATCATTAAGTATAAACATGTATGGTAACACATACAGGCAGCATATTAAGATTGATGGAGGGTAGCACAACAATTGCAAGGACAACAGCTAAACCAACTACTGTATATTTCTCGGTTGTCTGTTGAGAAGCTGAAATGCAACATTTTCCGATTTCCATTCATAATGTAACTGAAAACTCATATATTAAGTGCAGGGGGTAGAGTGTAGCAGAGAAACCACATGTGGTTAGTTGCTTCAAATATCCCACAACTCCTAAAAAAATCATTGATTGTTGTTATTGCTTGAAGTATGTTTTTTTTTACTTTTTATGGGCAATTATATGAATGCTTTGCTCTGTTTTGTAATGCAGCCATGTTGCAATTTTATTGTGCGCATCCTTTTATCATGAGTCAGAGGCACTGGAAGATGACTCATACAAATGAAATCATGATTCTTAATATAATTTCCTTGGCTCTTTAAATTCTTTGAACTGTTTAAGTCATGTCATTAAAGTATTTATTTTAGACTGCCAGGGCTGTATTATCATATATTTAAATGAATAAAATCAGCATATTTCCCTTGTATCTCAGTTGTGTTACTATTTGTGCACAGCTATCTCCTCATACTGTATATTGTATAAAGATGTGTTTGGTGAGGTACTGAATATACAGTAACTCCCTTGATACTCTAGTAAAACATACTCTCTCTCTCTTCCCAGCTGTGCCCCTCTTCCTCTCCCTCTCATCCCCCTCCCCCACCTCTTAAATAAAAGTCTCGTTAAGTTAATAACAGACCAGTGTGAATTTGGACCGTAGTGTGCAAAAAATTAAAACACAGATATTTTTTTTTTAACAAAAGATGTAAACAAAAGTGAAAGTGAAGACATTTTTCCATTGCTCAGAAATAGTGCCAATCCTTAAATCAGTGTGTCCCATTTCTCTTCTTGGAAAACCCCAGCCTGACTAGATTTTATAAGTAAGCACACGTGCTTACAGTTATTTTACATGTAATTGTGTTATTAGCAGGTTAACCCTAAATCATGGCCTGGCTCATGTGGCCTGACTCAAGGAGAGGGTTGAGGAATTCTGTAGACCATAATCAAGCATGAAAATACAGAAGATTTGTCTAAATTATAATAAATAGTTATACAAATTACAAATAGTATGAGATGAAGAATATATGACTTCATAGTTTAATAGTAGGAATAACACCTTTTCCACATTTCAGAATTCTGAATATTTTGGAGTGTCAGTGTTGGCTAATTAGTTTTAAAACATCCATTTTGGTTCAGGGTCACCCCACTTATAAGTACTCTGATGCTAGAAATTTCATAAAAACAGACTAATCACCAGTTTTTGGTTTAAACAGCAACAGGAAACAGTCATAGAGTAATCTCTTATATCATCAACAATATCAATCCTTAAATAAGTGGGTATCCCGACATGGGGGCCTATACAGGTAGTTTCGATAAGTGACTTAACAATTGTTAAGTGCACTTTTCAAATGATTTTGCATGTGCAGCTATTCAGAAAGCTTTGATAACATGTCAAAATTGCTTGGAAATGGCTTTTTAATGAGCGCTAGCTGTCGGGGTCTGACAAGCCGTGAGGTGACTCAAAAAATGTCCAAACACATTTTTTGCAATTTACGTAGCCAAAATCCACATCGTTGTTTAAACTCACATATTCAAATCTCGCCACCTAAAGGTTGGCAAGATCAGGTTTGCGATGTGCAATATCAAGAAGACTTTCATCCTCATCCAACTGCAGCATCAACAACTCGACCCACAAAACAATGATCCTCACTATGAAGTATAGTATGTTGCACAGAAGTCTCCACTCCTCAGTTGCTTGAACAGGAGTCCCTGGTGAGTAAATCTTCTTTCTTTTCTTCTTTCTTCTCTTGAACAGGTCCAGAAGATATTGACTCACCGTCAACTTCCTTTGAAATGAGATGTGGCGGCCCTATATAAGGCCTGTGACTTCACATTTGACTGACTAATGATACATCCACAAATCAGATTGGTGGATGTACCATGTGTCCAGGCATCAGATTTCGCAGAGAATTATTTCTCTTCCAAATTTGATGGAATCCGATTGGTGGATGTACCTCTCATTTTTTGGAGTGATGTGATGTCACCTTAAAGGGAGTGAAGCCATCAAATCATGTCCAATATGCTTCCCTCCCTTTAAGGTATCGGCCCTTAAAGGATTGCCAGGTCAGAAGCCTGGGGGGGGGGGGGATGTTGTGACATTAAATGATGCCACCTATGATGGCAAAAAGGTAAGGGGGGAGGGATATGAGCACAGGGGAGATCAGGCAAGGGCTCACCCCTGTACTAAAGATGCATACAATCTATAAAATGTTGTTTCTCTGCAATTAATCCAATTAGTTCTCTAAATGTAGCTTACTTAACCCACCAGGACCAATAGCTTTCTGATTAGCTTCTTTACATACATGTAGTCTTCTGTAATCAGTGCCATTACTAAAGGGATAGAGATGTGCAAATGATGGCAATTATCGTTCACAACATTTTTTGCACATTTTATGGCCATTTTTCCATTTTTGCTCATTTATTGCACAACCTGCAATTGTGCTAAAATGGACAAACAAATTGTTGTTTTGGTTAACATTTTATAAAAAAAATGGTGATATTTTGCAATTTTCAAATTCATTAACTTTTAATGCACTTGTATACATTGATTACCTAACCCAGAACTTTTTGGTCTCATCTTGCTGTTTTTTTAGATCTTTTTTTATGAAAACAATTAGTCTCAGATCCACAAAACGGTGCTAAGCTTTAGAATGCCTGTACTATCATTCATATGAATGGAAATATATTGGTTACATACGGTAACCCACAATTTGTTGGGCTCACCTTGCTGGGTTTTTTTTAATTATTATTTATTTGCAAAACAAAACAACCAATTTAGGCTCAGATCTACAAACGGGTTCTAAGCTTCAGCATACCTTTACTCTCATTCATCTGAGTGGAAGTAAAGGCATGGCTACAGCTTAGAACCGCTTTGTGGCTCTGGCCTTAGTAGGATTTACAAACGTTATGCTTCTTCCCACTAAGGAGAGTATTAGATTAGTGCAGATATAGACAGACATACTGTTCCCGGTACTACAGTAATATGCAAGATTATTCTTGCGGGAAGACTTTGTTTACTGTGGGCTAGCTGCTTAAAGCCTACAAAATAACATCCCATGGTTAGGTGGGTCTCTTTGGGTAGCTTCGATAAGATCACTGCCATATTGATCGATTTTACATGTTGTTACCTCCCATGGTTAGTAGAAAAATAGGGGAACCCCCTGTGCCGATGCTCTGGATAGGAGATTAATGATGACTGTGAATAAGTCCTTGTAAATAAAAGTCCATGGTTTGGAGCTTGATGTAATACGACAGGAGATAGAGGCAGTTTGTATGGTGCTGACAACGACATGTAGAACGACATATCATTATTTATATTATAGTGTTGTATTGTTTTCTTTCCAAGTGTACTGCTGAATTTTTCTGGATGTGTGGTGTCCCTGCTTTATATATACTTGTGTATACTGTATGTTTTTTCTATGTTAGAGATTTACTATTAACATCCCAGCATGTAGTGTAGTTCAATTATTTCAATTGCTATATCATATTTATATACACTGTATCAATTTCTTAGCCATAATGATATGTTATACATTGTTGCTGTTTCAATTAGTTTTTCTAAGATCCTGCAGGCAAGAACACAATGTTTTTATTGTGTTGTTTTAATGTTTGTTTTCTGTTCAAGGATTCCCCATGTAGCTGCTTCCTATGCAAATTCCAGCCAATTGTAAGTCTGCTCAGGTGTATTTTTCACCTGTAGTTTAATGCAATCATAGATTTCTCCCAGAAGCAGCTACAAAAGGTCTCCTAGATCTACCTTCAGTCACTCTTTGAGAAAGTACTGACGGGTACGAAACATGTCAGAGTGACTGCAGGGATGTGGTATTTTAAATAAATTATCTTTTTTACTGTTTTTTTTGTCCAGCTGTAGTTGCAGTGCTCCGCTTTTTTTTTTTTTTTTTTTACCTCCCATGTTTAGGTGGGTTTTTAAAATTTCATGTGAAATTCCAGTATCTGTCCACTAGATGTTTGTTGATGACCATGGTGAGGCTATTGAAAGGTAAATATCAATATAGAACATCCAGTAGCAGATTTCTCATTAGGCCTGGTAGGCCCGGGACTAAGGGGGCAAAATCTGGAGGAGGCGAGAGTGACACTTGCCGGCCGCTCATGCGCGACGAGTGCTTGCTGCCCCTGCATGTGCGATCGACAATTGCCAGACGCGCTTGTGCAGCTGGCAAGCACCGCTTGTGCAAGCGCACGAGCAGCTGGCAAGCACCGATTGCACATTTGCACAAGCGGCCATCAACGTGACATCAAACGGCATGGCAACGTGATGGTGAAGCGCTGGAAGAGGAGGGCGACACCAGGTAAGTGGCTAAAGGCGCCATTTGTTTTAATCTGCTACTGAGAACATTGGTATTATATCATTAAGGTAACAACTACCATTTCTGTATTTATTTGCATTGTAGATCCTGCATGTACGCGCAATAATTCAATGCAATGCACATGCATTTAATTCCGTAGGCATCATAGAGGTCACATGAACTGCAATGTACCTACAGAACAACACAGTATTTAATTAGCGCATCTATACGTTCATTATTTTCATGTGGAACTGCATAATAGACAGCCAGGGTGTAAGGATTCTGCTCGAACCATGCCGGGTTTTACTGCGGTTCGGATTTTCCAAGTTGCCTGCCCTTTCTGTTCACTTTTGCCATTTTGGGTATTGGCAGCTTGCTATATAAGGCTGCAGTTCCTAGTGGGAGTTGCCGAGCAAGGTTCTAAGTTTGCAGTTCCTGTTGTCTATGCTGTCACGCCTTACCCTTTTGTCTATTTGGATTCCCCTGTTGCAGACTCTGGACCGTGACCCTGACCACGCTGCTTTCTGCCTGCCCTGACCTTTTGCCTGTCTACTGGACTTTGCATCACTGCCGCCAGCCCTACATCAACCGACTACTGATACTCTAACAGTACTCTGTCCCTGGGCTCTGGTCGGTTAATTTGCATCCCTACCTCAGCCCTGCGGGTTCGCTTCTTGATTGGAGATGAGCACTGGCCCATTTTGCTTGGCCTAACACGGACCCCGCTAAGGTAGTGCTATCTGTATCTTTCCAAGGGGAACTACTCATAGATCATGAGACACGCATCGCCCAGCAAAACCAACAGATAGCATTTATTTCTAGCCGACTTCAGGACATTATCATCCGGCTTTATACACTCCAGGTGGGTTCTACCCCTGCACCACTATTGCTGGCAGCGTCTCCGGCACCAGCACCGTCATCCCCTATGCCCAGAGAACCACGGATCCCGACGCCTCCAAGTTATGGAGGGGACCCTATGACTAGGAGAGGATTTTTGAACCAATGTTCGATTCAGTTCGAACTCCAGCCCTCCGTGTTCTGCACCCATCGATCCAGGGTAGCCTATGTAATTTCCCTACTGACAGATGTGGTTTTGACCTGGGCCAACCGGCTCTGGGAAAAGGAGTCCCAACTAGTTAACGATGTAGCTGCCTTTCTCCAACCATTCAAAATTGTTTTTGATGCTCCTGGTCGTGGGTCTTCTGCTTTGCTCTTTCGAATCCGGGAAGGAACCCGTACTGTGGGCCTGTGAATTCCGATCCCGTGCTACGGACACTGGCTGGAAAATGAAGCTCTGCAGGCAGCATTTTGGCTGGGGCTTTCTGGGGGTTTAAAGGTCAAACTGACTTGCCGGGACACCCCCAAGGATCTGGAGGAATTAATTGCTCTCTGTATCAGAATGGATCTCCGGATGCGAGAATGACAGACCAAGCGAGATCAGTTCCCAAAAACCCCAATAATCGGCTTTCCCCCCGCTTTCAGAGCCCTCTTTCTACACCTCTCTCTGAGGAGGAACCGATGCAAATAGGTGATACCAAATTACCTGAGCAGGAGAGAACTAGGAGATGTGTCAGGGGGCTGTGTCTTTACTGTGAGCTCAAAGGTCATCTTGCCTGAAAATGTCCTATCTCGGGAAACTCCAGTGCCCAGTGAAGATAGAGGAATATTCTCTGGGCATTTCTTCTATTTCTTCTCCGTCACAACCTTCACAGCTGCTCCTGCCGGTTTCACTCTCCTGGGGACCAGCCTCCATTTTCACTCAGGCTTTTGTGGATTCAGGAGCAGCAGGGAATTTCATTGACCATACATTTGCGGAACTCCACTCCCTTCCTCTCCATCCTAGGGACATTCCGTTACCAGTAGTGGCCATTGATGGAAGACCTGTGATACCGGACACAATCACCCTCAGGACTAATCATTTGCTAGTTAATTCCCTTGTCTCCTTTGTCCTATCCCAGCTTCTGCTGGGACCATGCTTCCGACCCGCCTCCGCTTCTAATTGGTTCTCCTCCCTACAAATACCCTGCGCTCTCACTCAGTCTTCGCTCAGCATAAACCTTCATAGCCTCGTTGCTGTCCGCAGTTGTGCCGTGCTCCCTTTCCTGTGCTTTGTCTTTCATCTTGTGCACCAAACCGCCTTGTCCCTGAACCCTCTCTGGAATATGACCTCGGCTCTCCCTCGACTACGGCTATCTCTGGAACCCCTGAACTCGGCTGCATGGAATTGGATTATCCTTCCTTCTCTACTCCCAGACCAATGGCTAACGGACCACGACGTTTCTCTCTTTCTTTCTTTCTTTCTTTCTTTCTTTCAGGGTAACAGCTCATCCTACCTTAGCGGGGTCCATATTTGTGCTGAGCAAAAGATAACAATGCTTGTCTCAAGCAGGAAGCGACCCCAGGGCTGATGTAGGAAGGTGAGAGAAACGACCTGAGCCGAGGGACAGAGTCCTGATAGAGTAGTGAGTCGTAAGCCGAAGGTCAGGGCTGGCAGCAGTGTTGTGTAGTCGGTGTGGATGCAGAGGTCGAGGCAGGCTGAAGACAAGGATAGTCGAGGTATGTTGCCGGGTCTGGTAATGAGGAAGACAATAGGTTAGCGTGTTGCATGTACTCAGCATGAACTGGAACTTTGCTCAGCAACTTCCTTCTTACAGGGCTATAGTTTTAAAGGCAGTTGCAAGGAGCAAAAGTGGACGATTCTGCAACAGAGGGCGAGCAAGAGCAAAATCCCGAACCAGACTCTGAAAACCCGGCACAGATTTTTGCCAAACCTCATACTGTTCTTTTGAATTGTGTATTTTTGGGGCTTGTTTTTTTAAAAAAAATTGTTGTGTATTTTTGGTGGTTTTTTTTTTTAGATTGCCTATTGACTGCCATAGTCATAGACTGCCAAATCATTCCCATATTATATTTATTTATTTATAAAATATTTTACCAGGAAGTAATACATTGAGAGTTACCTCTCGTTTTCAAGTATGTCCTGGGCACAGAGTTAAGACAAATAATACATGTTTACAAATACAGTTACATAATGAGCAGGGTATACATTATATACAAGACATTGCATGCACAGTTAAAGATAATTTATATTATGGGCGTATGAAACAGTTACAGACCAGATTAAAATGTGTGACAGCCTTAGATTTGAAAGAACTTAGACTGGTGGTGGATGTAAGAGTCTCTGGTAGGTTGTTCCAGTTTTGGGGTGCACGGTAAGAGAAGGAGGAGCGGTTGGATACTTTGTTGAGCCTTGGGACCATGAACAGTCTTTTGGAGTCTGATCTCAGGTAATAGGTGCTGCATGTGGTAGGGGTGAGGAGCTTGTTCAGGTAGCTGGGTAGCTTGCCCATAAAAAATTTGAAGGCAAGACAGGAAAGGTGAACTTTGCTCCTAGACTCGAGTGATGACCAATCTAGTTCTTTGAGCATTTCGCAGTGATGTGTGTTGTAGTTGCATTGGAGAACAAAACGACAAATTGAGTTGTAGAGGGTGTTAAGTTTGCTAAGGTGGGTTTGAGGTGCCGAGCCATATACTATCTCTCCATAGTCAATAATTGGCATTAGCATCTGCTGTGCGATACGTTTTCTTACCAGGAGACGTAGGGAGGATTTATTCCTGTAAAGTACCCCTAGTTTGGCATAGGTCTTGGTTGTCAGGGTATCAATGTGCATCCCGAATGTTAAGTGGGAGTCAAACCATATGCCCAGGTATTTAAAACTAGTAACAGGAGTTAGGGTGGTGTTAGCGTTGGTTCTAATCTGGAGCTCAGTCACTGGAAGCATTAAAAATGTAGTCTTGGTCCCAAACACCATTGTTACAGTCTTGTCAGTGTTTAAAAACAGTTTGTTTTGGGAAATCCAGTTTTCGAGTCTTTAAAAGTCAGACTGAAGTATGTGTTCAAGGTCAGAGAGGCTATGGCTGTGTGCATATAGGATTGTGTCATCTGCATACATGTGTATTGAGGCTTCCTGTGGGAAGATCATCGATGAACACTGAGAAGAGTAGGGGCCCCAGAACAGAGCCTTGCGGGACGCCACAGGTGATATCCAGGGGGTTAGAGTTAGAGCCAGAGATGGACACATGTTGGGATCTACCTGATAGGTAGGACTGAAACCAGTTTAAAGCATGCTTCCCTATTCCAGAGCTCTGGAGTTTGTTGAGCAGGATAGTACAGTACCGACACACTTTATTGCAGTGTGGTCGGTACCGCAAGCCGGGAGATTTCCCGGCTTGCTAGTGGCCGCCCCTCGGCGTGCCGCGCGTCATAGATGCGCGGTCACGCGTCTTCGGGAGCGTGCGCCCCCTGCACGCGCGTCCAGGGGCTCCCCGAGGGAGCCCTGGTGTCCCGCGATCGCGGGACAGCGGCAGGGGGTTCCGGGGGACCCGGCGGACCCGGCAGCGGTAGGGAGAGCGCCCCGATCGGAGGGCGCTCTTCCGCTGCTTCGGCGCGCGCCAGTCACACTCGGGCGCGCGCCAGGCTACTGCTGCGGCCAAGAACGGGCAAATGCTCGAATAAACTTGGCCGCAGCAGTATGATCAACAGTATCAAAAGCCTTTGCAAAATCTAGGAATACTGCACTAGTGAGTTGACCCCGTTCCATTCCACACTGGATTTCATTGCAAACTTTTAGCAGGGTAGTTACGGTAGAGTTTTTGGGGCGAAAGCCAGATTGGAATTGGCTAGGGAAATTTGTCTTGTTATAGTAATCGCTTAATTGGGAATGGACACATTATTCCATGACTTTGGATAGGATTGGGAGAAGGGAGATTGGTCTATAGTTTGAGACAGTGTTTTTGTCCCCACTTTTGAAGATTGGGACAACTCTGGCAGTTTTCCAGGTCTTAGGGATATGGCCAGCAGACAGGATAGAGTTGACTATGGAAGCAATTTGTTTGGCAATTGCTGGGGCACCAAGTCTTAGGAACCTAGATTGTAGTAAGCCAGGTCCACATTGGCTGCTTAGTTTTAATTTGAGAAGCGCTTGTGTAATCTCCTCTTCGGATACTGGGCCAAATTGAAAATTGTGGGCAATGTTGGAAGGGGATGGCGCTATAGGGGTACTCCCAGGATGAGATTCAGGTTTGTGGTTTGGGATGTGTTTTGCTAATAAGTTAGTAGCACACCCCACAAAGTAAACATTGAATGCATTTGCAATGTCGGTGGGGTTTGTCAGAGTAATATCGCCCTTAGTGATATTACTTGGCTGTTGATGGTTAGAAGGCTGGAATATGTTGTTGATAACCTTTCAGAAGTTAGCTGGATTTGATGTGTTCTGGAGGAGATTAGTGCAACCAAATGACTTGTACCGGCGCTAATAAACACCTTAATATAATTAAGTGCAATAAACAAATGCAATACTTAAAAGGGATGTGTATCCCAGAAGAACACGCTTCTCCACCTTCCAAGGAATATGTACAGATTCCTTACATGAGAAGACTTGATCCACAGGGGGGGGGGGAAGGGAGCGGTATTCTCAGGAACACACCAAGAAATAAAAAATATAAACACAGTGATAGTGCAATATGTTAAGACAAGCGGAGAATGGGTGAATCTTGGCTCTAATGCAATTCCTACTTACAGCATGTAAGATTTAAACAGGCAGTGGTCTGACTCTGTCAGGATGATGTCGGTGTGGGGTATACACAGAGAGGGGAACTTGATAGTAGTTAACTTCATGCGGGATAATCTCAAGGTATAACAGCTCAGGTTCACGTAGGATAATATGAAAGAAAGACGGACTATAGTATAGACCATAAAGTACAGATTTTTATCTCATCACGCAAGGTGCACAAACGTACTTACAATAAGTACTTGAAAGGTATTCCCGTAGCAGTTTCGTGAGACAGTAGAGGGCTTTTTGGCGATGGTGTGCTGGCTGGATAGCTTCCCTTCGCTTCCACCTCCCCGTCGCGGTATGGCGTCTGACGTCACTTCCGGCGGCACGGGGGATGACAACCGGTGGAGAGCGGGGGAGATGAATCTCAGCCGATCGCTGGTATAGGCAGCAGGCACCTCACACGTCTTCACTTGCAGCAGGGCTCTGGTGGACTAAAGGCTTGGCTCAACGCGTTTCGCTGTTCTCTAACAGCTTCCTCAGTCTCACTGTCTCACGAAACTGCTACGGGAATACCTTTCAAGTACTTATTGTAAGTACGTTTGTGCACCTTGCGTGATGAGATAAAAATCTGTACTTTATGGTCTATACTATAGTCCGTCTTTCTTTCATATTATCCTACGTGAACCTGAGCTGTTATACCTTGAGATTATCCCGCATGAAGTTAACTACTATCAAGTTCCCCTCTCTGTGTATACCCCACACCGACATCATCCTGACAGAGTCAGACCACTGCCTGTTTAAATCTTACATGCTGTAAGTAGGAATTGCATTAGAGCCAAGATTCACCCATTCTCCGCTTGTCTTAACATATTGCACTATCACTGTGTTTATATTTTTTATTTCTTGGTGTGTTCCTGAGAATACCGCTCCCTTCCCCCCCCCCCCTGTGGATCAAGTCTTCTGGAGGAGATTGTCAGAGTAATATTGTGTTTTTGCATGCCTTGTTTGCCTTGTGCACATGTTCCGCAGGCATCTGTAGTGATTGAGATCCTTGGTAGTGCCAGTTATTTTGTGGCTTTTCCACAAGGCATCCCTGAACTTGTAGAGTGCTATAAGGTCAGGTGTAACCCATGGAAGGTGGGCACCCCATACCCTTATTCTGCGTCACAGAGTTTTAAGAACTCGGATTGGAAATAGTCGAGCGCAGAATCAGGGTCAGGAATTAAATCGATTCTGTGCCAAGGGCAGTTGGTAAGGTCAGCAAGAAACGGTGTGGGTTAAAGTTTCTAAATGTTCTAGTGAGGAGAACTTTAGGGCTTGATTGGGGTGGTTTAATTTCCTTACACAGTACACTATTACGTGGTCACTGAAAATGTCAGGAAGGATGCCAGAGGATTGGATTCTGCTGGGATTTGAGGAGAGAATCCAATCAAGCTAGGAATGGTTGTGCGATTTCAGGTTTGTTCGTGTGGGTTGGGAAATGAGTTGCGATAGGTTAAGCGACTTGATTTGTGTGTGGATTTTGTGGTTTTTAGGGTCAAGCCAATTGAAGTTGAAATCCCCAAGAACTAGCAGCTCACTCTTCTCATTCAGAGAGGAAATGGAGCCAAGAAACTGGGTGATATCAGTCAGAGATTGTGGAAGAGCTTTAGGGGGGCGGTAGATCCCAGCAATCAGGATGGGCTTAGAGAAGGGGAGGCAGATTCTGCCAACAAGGATTTCAAAAGAGGTTGGTCTTGGGGGGCAATTTAACAGTGTAAATTGTAAGGTGTCTGCAATATAAAATAACACCCCTCCTCCTCTCTTTGACCTATCTCTCCTAAAAATGGAGTTTCCCTGAATGGCAATATGTGCATCAGGAGTTTTAGGGGTTAGCCATGTTTCTGTAAGAACGATGGCTTTTGGTTTATGCATAAGGCACCATGCCCTTAGTTCATCCAGTTTGGGCAGCAGACTCCGGATATTTATATGGGCGAGAGATAGCCCTTTTTGGAATTTGAAGGGGGTATTCTCAGGGGTATGGGACAGAGTTGAAGGGGGAGGACCTGGGTTAGGTTCAATATCACCTGCTAAAGAGAGTAATAGTTTGAGTAGAAATTTGAGTAGTTGTTTGCAAGTTGTTACTTTATGATGTTTGCCATTTGAGTGAGCAGTGGTTGGAGTGCTGGTTTTCAGGGTTCTCCACCAACATCCAGTAGACAGTGCAAAGCTTTTGAGTAATCCAGGGTGTATGGTGATGTTGGGCGTGGGCCAGGGGAGATGCATTTGTAGTGGATAGAGGGAATAACATTTCAATGAGGCCATGAGAAAGTACAAAGTGGAGGTGAAAAGCAGGTTCATTATGCCAGAGGTAGGTAATGCTGCATGGAGCTGTTGTGAGCCAAGTGTGTGCGAGCAGACTAAACAGCATGGATCATAGTGTGGTCAGAATAGCTCACCGTTTGTT
Organism: Ascaphus truei; assembly: GCF_040206685.1. Lineage (NCBI taxonomy): Eukaryota > Metazoa > Chordata > Amphibia > Anura > Ascaphidae > Ascaphus > Ascaphus truei. The sequence goes on from NC_134486.1 coordinate 324,296,552, forward strand.
GCCATGTGTAGAAGAGTTTGCAGTAGATCCAGTCCCCTGTCACCTTTAGTCAAACTATAGTCTAACTATATTTCTCACTTAAAAGCTCACTTTAAATGGCTCACTATCTAATGCCAATGCAGTTCCTGCAAATTCAGGAGGGGTATTGGTTTTATACAGCTAAAACAGTCACATGACCCTCCCCCTCCCCAATAAACCAGCTTGTTCCAGTTGGTCAATTAACAGCACAGAGTTAAGAGGGGAAAAAAAAAAAAAAACACCTTTAGATATTCAAACATTCCAAACTTATCAATGCTTAAGGCCGCAGAGTAAATCTTTTAAACAGGACTTGCACATCAGGGACATACCAATTTATCAATGCTTAAGGCCGCTGAGTAAATCTTTTAAACAGGACTTGCACATCAGGGACATATCTGTGAAGAGAATGCAATTAAATCCATGTCATATATGGGTAGATGGTGGGGGTAGTTGCCCTGGGGAGGGTGTTTAGGTTTCCCGGGTGGGTAGTTGGAGAGGGGGTTAATCCCTTAATTACTATTATTAAGGGGTTAGTGACCATTAGTTTGTTTTTTATTGTACTATTGCTGCCAATGAAGGACATGGACAGGGAGAACAGTAATGAGGACGGCCTTCATCCTGGCAGGGGTAAGTATAACTTTTATTTACTTTATGCTGGCTGGATAATATTATATTTTTAATGGGCAAATGAGCTATTATCCAGATCTGGATAATAGTAAGTTTGCCCATTACCGTACTGTACAGTAAGTGTTGGGGGGTGGGGTGTTGCTGGGGGTAGAGTGGGTTCCCATTCATTGCCATTGGGGTTATATTTGCTCTCATTGAGGGCATAGGTAACCACACTGGCAATCAATGGGTGTATTGGCTAGTATTGGGTTTTAATGTTTATTGGTGGTAGCAGGGGTTAATGAAGGTGGTATTTGTCCAGTGGTGGGTGTTTATGCCTATCGGGTGGGTAGCGGGAGAGTTTAACCCCTTCATTACCTTAGCGGTAGTAACTGCTAAAGTTATTACGGGGTTAACTCCTTCCGCTACCCTCCCAGTCGGCATAAACACCCAGCATGGGCCAAATACCACCTTCACCCACCGCCGCTACCCCCAATAATCTGGGCACTAGTGTTTAACCCCATCATTACCTAAGCGGTTAGCCGCTAATTTAATGAAGGTGCCTGTAAATGTATTTCTATTACATGGGATTGAAGCTGGGGTCTCCGGAGCTGGTATTAATGCATATCGGGTCCGGAGACTCCCGGCTTCAATCTGATGCAATAACATTTTTAAAAAGTCTTGCAAATGCCATCTCGCCACCATTGGGGTGACGAGATGAGATCTGTGATAAACGCGCTAGTTCAGAGCCTCAATGAGATTATCGAAGCTACTAGGATAGGGTGATATCAAAAATGCGATCTGGAGCAGTTTTTCCGCTCTCGCTCGGTGTGTTTGGGCAGCAGCGCTACCGCTCGGGTAGAGGCACTTCCGTACAAGTTTGGCAGGTCATTCAGAGCTTTCTGATTAGCAAACTTGCCAAATCGTATGAGAAGTGCTCAAAATCCTTGAAGAGTTTGTTATCGAAGTGTATAGAATAGGCCCCTATGTCTGGTGTTTTTAGTTTTCGAGTATTTCTACACATTCAAGAGTGCATGGGAAGAGATGGTTGTGAGTGTCTTAAAAACAACTGCTGATTTTTTACACAGTACAACAGAATAAAAAACATGCATGACTGTAGGAATAGCCTCAGAATACACTGAATTGAGCTTAACAACACACTTGCATCACCTATCATTAATTCTTAATTCTTAATTCTTTGCAGGAGCTGCAAAACACCACAAATCAGCCGCGGCAGAGGCACCGTCATGGACCTGTGGTCACTGAAACAGCAAGTCTTGCTACACTCGACTGATACAGCCCTCACTAAAATAACTAATGATCTCCATGATCCCAAAGACAGATGTCATTACTCTCTGCTCATATTACTCGACCTCTCTGCAGAATTTGACACCATGGACCACCCTCTTCTCCTTCACATTCCCCATACACTTGGTATTCGGAATAAAGCTCTATCCTGGATCTCCTCTTACCTCTCTCATTGTACTTTCAGTGTCTCTTCTGCTAGCTCCTCCTCCTCTTGTGATCTCTCTGTGGGGGTACCCCAGGGCTCTGTCCTGGGACCTATTCTCTTTTCTCTGTACACACTTTCTCTAGGTGACCTAATCACATCTCTTGGGTTTAAATATCACCTCTATGCTGACGACACACAAATTTACTTTTCAACACCAGACCTTACACCTGCTGTACAGACTAAAGTTTCTGAATGTCCCTCTGCTATATCATCCTGGATGGCCCTCCGCCACTTTAAACTTAACATGGCGAAAACAGAGCTCCTTATACTTCCTCCCAAACCTGGCCCTACTACCTCCTTCCACATTACTGTTTGAAGTACTATCATTCACCCAGTAGCCCAAGCACGCTGCTTAGGGGTCACACTTGAATCCTCTCTCACATTCTCCCCTCACATTCAGAACGTTTCTAAAACCTGTTGCTTTTTCCTCCGCAATATCACAAAGATATGCCCTTTCTTCTGTTGCTCGACTGCTGAAACTCTGACTCAGGCCCTTATTCTCTCCCGTCTTTATAAATGTAACCTCATTGTTGTCCAGCCTTCCTGCCTTCCACCTGTCTCCCCTACAATCTATCCTAAACGCTGCTGCCAGAATCACTCTACTCTTTCTTTAATCTGTCTCAGCGTCTCCCTTGCTGAAATCCCTCTCCCTGCTTCCTGTGACGACTCAGGAGATTCCTTCCTCTCCGTGTCCCTCTCTCCCATCTCCTGTCACCCTTTCTACTCCTTCCCACTCCTCTCCTTCACCTTCTACCTCTCTCCCCTTACCGCAGCGCTCTCCCCGCAGGTCCCGCATACCCACGCGCTCCCTTAACCCTTGCCTTGATCCTCCCCACTCCCTCTCCCCCGCGGTAGCTCCTTTACTTTCCCCTGTGGTGCTATCCGTCCCATTGCCTCCTCCTCGCGTGGTGCCCGCGGCGCGGCATTCCACGCGCCTGGTGACGCGTCTGGTGCGTGCACCCCCTCAGCCCACGGAGGACGCGGGTGCATGCTCCTCCCTGCCTTTGCTAGCCATCGCGCGGGCACAGGCCTCGCGTGTGTTCCCCTCCTCTTGGCTCCGTCCCACTTCTGCGGTCTTCCCCTGCTCCATGCGGGCCGAGCCTGTGTTCCAACCTGTGCGCGCGCATCCCCAGCTTACAGGGGGCGCGCACAGACGCTTCTTATCAGGTTCCCCCTGTCTCCGCCTCCCAAGCTGTGACAGGCCATTCCCCTGACTGCCCCTTCTGTCTCCTCCTCTTCTTCCCCTGACCTATCTCCAGCTTCTCCCACTTCTCTCTCTACTCCTCCCCTCTCTGACATTGGTACACCTTCCTTTATAATCCCTGTCTGTCCACCTCTTCCTCGCTCTTCATAGTTCCTGTTTCCCTGTGTGTACCTGACCTATGCTGTGCTCCCTCTGTGCTCCTGTGATTACCTGCTCCTGTGTTACTTTGGATCTCCCTGGCTTTGACTCCTGCTTACCCTGGACTACTCAGCTCTCTGGTATCCCTTTGAACCCTGCTACGCATACGACTCCGCTGACCTCTGGCTCCCTAGGACCTGGCTTGCCCTCTGACGACTCTACTATCAGGATAACCGGAACATTGGCAAATGGACACGACTATCCTCACGGACATCCCCCAAGTGTTGCAAGTATACACTAACAACTCTTCCAACAGGCCCAGCAACGCTATACCACATTCTGGGCTTGCTCCCACTGCTGTGGGTGTGTGGTATCATACCGTTCCCACCTCAGTACTGGGGTCTAGCTTGGTCTGCGGGCATACAGGCATGACACTTCCGATCAAATCCCGCATCTAGCACTCAATTCTCCTCCTCACTTATAAAGCTTTATACTCTTCTGCCCCTCCTTACATCTAAGCCCTAATTTCTCGCTATGCACCATCCTGACTCTTGCGTTCTTCTCAAGGATGTCTTCTCTCTACTCCCTTTGTATCTAGTGCCCTCTCCCGCCTTAAACCTTTCTAACTGACTGCCCCACACCTATGGAATGCCCTTCCCCTCAATACCCGACTAGCACCCTCTCTATCCACCTTTAAGAACCACCTTAAGACACACTTGCTTAAAGAAGCATATGAGTAGCACCGTGGCTAATTCTATACGCATGAAACATCAAGCTGGACCCCCTGCAGACACACTTACCAGAATGCCCTCCCACTGTCTCTGTACGTTCTTCATACCTACCAATTAGATTGTAAGCTCCTCGGAGCAGGGACTCCTCTTCCTAAATGTTAATTTTGTCTGAGGCACTTATTCCCATGACCTGTTATTTATATTATTTGTTATTTATATGATTGTCACGTATTACTACTGTGAAGCGCTATGTACATTAATGGCGCTATAAATAAAGACATACAATACAATTTGTATCTTTTTTTACTAGAATTTTAATTGCTGATATTCTTAGGCATACAGTTTATTACCCCCTCCAGAGCCACATGAGTTTGTTATCAGTGATCATCTCACTTTCTTTACTTCTGCAAACTTTAGCTACTCTATGTCTCTGTATCCTTTTCTCTCTACAGTGTTCCCCTTTACTCTCTATATTAATATTCCTTATATCTTTTACTTACTGTACTTGTGATTTGTTTCACTTCTACTTCTGACTTTTGGTAATTATGGAACGCATTATATTATTATCATTCGTAGTTCTTACTGTATATCAATATTTTAGCTGTCCTTTACTTTGTCACTTCTCTAAATCCATAATTCCCCTCTATTTCTTAATTTCAGACATTACGCACTCACTTCCAACATACATATACACAGCAGGAACAACTGTCACCGGAGTTGTGGCTGCAAAAGCAAAATACTGTGGCTAATGCGACATAGCTGCGGGGTGCAATTCTTCTAGATTGGACACCCACAGCCATAATCTTCTGCGGTCGTGGTCAAACAGCTTTCCCCGGTGCCTGAGACAATAAATCTTGCTACATCTTTAACTATTTTTCCATCTTATTCTACAACTCCCTTCTATTTAATCTGTATATCTGTTACCTTACCATATTCTATTTTAATTATTCCATGTCCCTTTCTACTGTATGCAATTTTTACTGTCATCTTTTCATTTGACTCCTTTTTTACTGTAACTACTGTACAGTATCTCTTTTGCTCTACATTCTATTTATTTCTCTCTGGAATTCTAACATTCTTTTTACTTTCCTTCGTACTGTATATTCTCTCCTATTTTATTCTTTTAAACAATCAGTTTAAGTTCTTTACCACCAGTTTAAGGGCCTCATGCAGAGAGCATCGTTATTTCGAAATTCGCCATTTTTTGTACAATTTCGCGCAGAAACCGGCAGAAAATGGCGAGTTACGAAAAACGCGCCATTTTGTTTTTTCTATTGCTAAAACTCGCCTCGCGGCTGGCGAGAACCTCCATCTCGCCATTTTTAAAACTCTCCGAATGCAGAGAGGTGCGAACGGCATGTAGCGGCTGTTCGCGCCAAGAAAATGGCGCGATTCTCGCATTTGTGCCGCACCAGGAAAAGATGGCAAGATGGCGCTCGCCGCCTATAGTAAAGGGGAAAAAAAAGGCGCAAATTTGTTTTTACACGTTTCTGAAGCGCGCATCTCGCCAATTTAAACTCGCCACACGCATCCATGTTAAAATTAGCAGAATTCGCACTTTTCTGCATATGGAGAATAAAACTCTCCAAAAAAGCTACTTTTTATGAAATTCGCCAATTTTAAAATTCTATGCTCTCTGCATGAGGCCCTAAGTTCTTTCAAATCTAAGGCTATCTCACACTTTAATCTGGTCTGTAACTGTTACATAAGCCTATAATATACATCTTATTAACTGTGCATTTATTGTATATATTGTATACCCTGTATACCCTATATGTAACTGTACTTGTAACCATGTATTATTTGTCAATTTAACTCTATGCCGAGGACATACTTGAAAACGAGAGGTAACTCTCAATGTATTACTTCCTGGTAAAACATTTTATAAATAAATAAATAGATTTCATTCTTATTTTTTCAGTGTTTTTTTATCACATATATCTTGTTGTTCTACCTGCTCTCCATGGTTATATTCTTGATTGTTCAGTCATTGCAGTGCCAGATTTTGGGGGTTCAATTTGTATCCATTTACTTTCTATTGACACGTTCTTTTTAGATGTTCTTGTCCCTTCAATTTCCTTTTATGTGATTGTTACCATTTAAAATGTCTCCCTTTCTCCCTTCATTCTATTCTTTGTATTAATTTCTCTAACAATTAAACTATCTACTGTCTTAACTATTACAGCATTTACAATTTTCCAGTTTTCTACTACTGTTCTCCTTCTTTGGTGTTTCTGTTTTTCTGGTTTCTTTTCAGTATGGTGAGAAAGTTAACGTTCAATTGATAATGCAGTAGTTTAAATGGAAGTTATTAAATTGTTAATTGGGCATTACCACACTTCTCTCGTATTGAACATGGAATGTCTTTCTCCCTTTATTGTAACCCCCTTATTGCCTATATTTTGGGATACATTTGACAAACTTTTGATTTTAAAAGGTTTGAACAAACTTTCATGAACATTCTAACTTTTCTTAGACAGTTTGCGTAAAACATAAGCAAAGTGACCACTTCTCTTTGGATGCCCTGCTTCATCCTGACTCAGCCTTAGTACTAGAGACAAGGGGAGAGGAAGGATTGGGCTGTTGAAAATAAGGACCAGGAAGGGGATGCCAATGACTTTTCAAATGGAACTTCCCTTCTGCTCTTATTCCTGATAGGTGGCTGAGAAAGTACTGTAATTGTGAAAAGGGTACTTATAACCCTAGATTAACAACGTATGATGATATGACCTTCTCTTGGATCTGCTCTTATGCTGTCATTGAGTGTAGTATATTTTCTTGAAACTACCCCTTCTTCTATAGCACTACCGCCACCCTCGCATTTATTTCCTAACCTTCTCCTTCAACCACCATTCACCAATGATGCTCGACATCTCTATCCCTAACACTGTACAGAACTCAGTCATTCACTTACTGTAGCTGGTTGTAAATATATTATCATCTGTTATGCTGTGCCCATAAAAAAAGGTAGTAATAGCAACATAAAGCAAGAAGTTAAGAAGCCTGCATTACTCACTTTATAGTTCAGAAACAGTATAATTTCAATAAGATTTAGTTTTTTTAAATAATTAATCACCACAGTTTTCTGAAGGGACCAACGCAGCAGTGAACCAGCATTAACTAATAATAATGAACACCAGTTGATTTCAAGTTGGTTGTATTACCCTTATATCCTAAAACCACTGCAAAAACCTAACAAACTTTTGTGCTCTATTTCAAATTGCTGAAAAGTAAAGTAAGACACCTCCAGAAAACTGTGAAGCATTTTTGTTGATGTTTTTGCAAAATGTATTAGTGTGCAAATGAATGATTTGTGCCATGTTGATAAATGTGCACACACGTTTCACACAGAAAGAAAGACAAGCATACACTTGACAACAATGTTTGCTGAAATATGATTAACAATAAATAGCCATCAGTGGTCTTGGTGCATCTGTAATGGGGAGAGCAAAAAAATAAAAATTAGATAATAGTCCATATTCACTCTGTTAGCCTTCAAATGAGGTGTTCAACCCTGTTTGAGATATTTAAAGAAGATTTATGAAACCGCATGATATGGCAGATACTTGACATAATAATTAACTAGATTGCAGTTATCATTGATATATTACTGTTGTTAGTCTGTATGGCATTGTATATGTGTATGCTATTTGACTTGATAAAATGAAATAAGCTTTCCACAACACAAACCATATGCCTGGTTTATGTAAGTATTGTATTTTGAAGTTTTTATTTTGTAGAGCTCTGATAAGGCACTAGAAGAGACAGTTCAATTTGCAAATAAATAATTTCAATACCATTTACGTTTTTCAAACTGTAAATCTCATACCAGGATGGATGTGTTTCTATAAAGTTCAAAAAGTTCACATCGAGAAAAGATTTGTAACAGAATACCTTTAACTTTACCTTAACATACATTAAAATGTACAGACAGTTATACAATCTAAGACTTATACTGTAGGTTATTAAAGAATGCCTATTGGCCAGTGGCCACATAATGAACATATATATATATACACTGTATCAAGCTATTACTAATATGGGATTTAAAAAAAAAAGATTTTAAAAAGTGAAAAAATAGTATTTAAAAAAGATGTAAAGAAAACTGTATACAGTGTTAGTCAGGGGATTATTCATTAAGCTGCACAATAGGGGACTATCACACTGAAAAATCCATTGACTTCAAGGTGAGTTTCTGTGGTTGTGCCCCAAACAATGAGAGAGGGAGGCAGACTATTGCAGACAGTGGGAGCAGCATAGCTGAAAGCTCGGGTCCCAAAGGAAGTCAAGGAGATTCTGGGAACTGGTAGGAGTCCTTCATCTGCAGGTCAAAGTGATTGAATGGAAGTGTGGTGAACTAGAATCTCTTTCAGATATCTGTGGCCCTGGTCATGTAGTGCTTTCAGTGTCAACAAGCCAATCTTGAAATAAATTCACAATTTTACAGGTATCAGGGCAGAGAATGGAGAACAGGTGTCGTCACAAGACCAGGTCTGGTTAATTAACAACCTAGCCATACCAGCTATAGGCGACGCAGCTCTTTTTCTTAAAGATCCAGGATACAAATGGAAAAGCTTACGCACTTTATTAATAGTTCACTAGATTTATTTTCTGTTGCTTAAAACATTTTAGCATGGTGCTCCGTCTCAGGTTGAGATAGGTTGATCTCCTTCTGGAAGAGAACAAGGTATGGTTTTAATTCTGTTGGCTACAGTATCTTTCAATATTATGTCATTTTTACTAATTCTCATTATCTTTCCTGAAACATGCATATATGCTTATATTATACATTTGTACAATGTAAATATGTGTTATGTAATACACCTTTCATTTGAAATATGTACTTTCACTTTTCCTTTCAAATGAGACTTTTCACAATGACTGATACACACATATCACCTACTTATTAGAAATATATACACTTTCAACGTGACTTGTAACACCTTTCAAAGGCAAAGAGCTTTAGGTGTACAGTAAGTTGTTATTGTTTAATCTAAGCGCTGACTTTGAATATGTGATGTATCAACTTCTAAATGCAAAAGCTTTGTTTATAAAATTATTTGTAAACCAATAAAAATATATATTTTAAAAATTGGCACATAGACATGACAATATACATATTACATGTGTGTTAGAACAATTGGTGAATTGTTGAATAAAATATTTTTTGCACATAAATGGGTTCCAAATATATTTAGTAACATGAGCATGATTACACTCGACACCTCTGTACTCCATGATTGGCATAAAGCAGATGTGGTGACTATATTTAAAAAGGGAGCTAGATCACAACCAGGAAATTACAGACATGTAAGACTGACATCAATAGTGGGGCTGCTACTTGAATAGGGATAATATTCAGGAATACTCATTAGATAACACAAATATTAGTAATAGTCAACATACTCTAGATGCATTAGGGATGTCATGACAATTTGTTTGAGAAGATAAGTAGGTAGCCAGGGCAATGCGGTTGATGTGCTTTTGGTAAGGTACTACAAGAGGTTACTGTACAAAATAAAGCAAGTTTGTATCTAAAGCCCTCTCCCACCTTAAACCTTTTTCACTGACTGCTCCACACCTCTGGAATGCCCTTCCCCTCAGTACCCGACTAGCACCCTCTCTATCCACCTTTAAGACCCACCTTAAGACACACTTGCTTAAAGAAGCATATGAATAGCACTGTGGATATTCTGAACACGATACATAAAGCTTGGCCCCCTGCAGACGCACTTACCAGAACTCCCTCCGACAGTCTCTGTACGTTCTACCTACCTACCAATTAGACTGTAAGCTCCTCGGGGCAGGGACTCCTCTTCCGAGATGTTACTTTTATGTCTAAAGCACTTACTCCCATGATCTGTTATTTATATTATCTGTTATTTATATGATTACCACATGTATTACTACTGTGAAGCGCTATGTACATAAATGGCGCTATATAAATAAAGACATACAATACAATACAATACAATACACGTTGGTCTATAATTCCTCTAGACTGGAATCTTGGGCAGATAAATGCATTTCAGGTTTAATACAGTCATCATGTGTGTATGTAAGCAAGAGATCGGTAACAGTGGTAACAAGTTGGTAACAATTTATTGAATCAAGAACTTTGGTTTTACTATACTGACGTAGAAGGTGTAATACAGAGGGTAAGAGGCCCACACTAAGAATTGATTCTAAAAAGGAAGGAACGTGGTGGACGGTGGATTTTGATTGTGCAAATGAGACTAGGAAGTGGCTGATATTTAAAGGCATAACTAAAATGAAATTAGTTAATCAGTCTGCTGCAGAGAGGCAGACTGAAAGCCAGGACTGGAGTTGCTACTCCCCCAACACGACAAATACAGACGCAGCCTTCTTAATAAATTTAATGTTAGGCATTTGGGAAGCAAGAATAAGCAAGTTACTAAATGGGACAAAATTACGTCAACATTTAATGGAGAAGGATTTTGGAGTGCTTGTAGACAGCAGGATTAGCAACAGTGATCAATGTGATGTAGTAGCTGCAAAGACTAATAGCATATTATATTTCATAAAATGGAATATGATACAAGGGAAGACAGCATCGCTTTAAAATGTTAGATATCCCTAGTAAGGTTACACCTTGAATATGGAGAGCAGTTTTGGGCACTGCTACATATAGAGGCAGATACCATAGACATTTTAAGAAAATGATAGGCAGATTTTGTTCAAGCTAAGACATAAACCTAGAGATAAAGAAAAAATGGAAAAATAGGAATGATGTTTATCGAGGGAGAAATCTGATTGCCATTACCTCTTTTTCGCCTGCCTGCTTTCCTGATGTGAAGACACGCTGCTGCTGTCTCACCTGTGCTTCTGCCTGAAAGAGCAATTCACACAGAGAAGCATGGGGGAGGAAAGGCCTAGCCAGCAGGCTGGATTTCGGTCCAGGAGCCCAGAACTTGGGTCCTATCAAGGTAAACAACAGACGACAGAGAAGCCCAATGCTACGTCCAACATGACAGAAATACACAGTAAAATACTTATATATTCTCTTGAAATAGGGTAATTTAGTTTAACCCTTTGGCCAAAGCGTTGCAAGCTTGCGAGCCACGACAAGGCAGACACCTGTTCGCAAGGCCTAACATTACCAGATAAAATACCAATATATCTCTATTAGGATTAAAATTCTCATTTACCTCTATTAGGAGGGAGAAAGACCACAGTGGGTCTATATCCAGCAGAATGAAAGGACCTGCAAACTAGGGAAGTGGGGAGGGGCGGGCTTAAAACCTGGGAAGGTAAGCCTTTGCTGAAGCAGGTGCCTTGCAATTAGGAAAGGGCTAGATTTAATTCCCCCAGACCCCGTAAGTGTGTATATTCTATGTATCTTGTATTTCTGTGTGTTTCCGACGTCTTATCCAAATAAACCGCAATTTATTTTACTGCCTGTTTTGCCTTGTGACTGATCCCTTAAATATAAAGGTGTATTTGGCCTGTTCTCCTGTGACAGGCTTATTTACTTGCTCATAAGCCTATAATACATATTTTCTTTAACTGTGCATGCAATGTCTTGTATATAATGTATACCCTGTTCATTTATGTAACTGTATGTGTAACCATGTATTATTTGCCTTAACTTTATGCCCAGGGCATACTTGAAAACTAGAGGTAACTCTCAATGTATTACTGTCACGCCTGTATGCCCGCAGACCTGGCAAGACCCCAGTACTGAGGTGGGAACGGTATTACACCACACACCCACAGCAGTGGGCGCTAGCCCGGAGTGTGGTATAGCGTTGCTGGGCCTGTAGAGAGAGTGGTTAAAGATACTTGCAACGTCTGATGGTATAAGCGTAAGAATGGTCATGTCCGTGTGCCAATGTCCAGGGGTCCAGAGAGAAGAGTCGTCAGGGTACAAAGCAAGGTCCAAGGGTGCCAGAGGTAAACGAGGTAGTGTCCGTAGCAAGGTTCAAGGGGGTACAGAGAGCAGGGTAGTCCAGGACAAGCAGGGGTCAAAGCCAGGGAAATCCGAAGTAAACACAGGAGCAGGATACAGCAGGGACACAGAGGGAGCACAGCATAGGTCAGCACAGGGAAACAGGAACTATGCAGAACGAGGAAGAAGAGGACAGACAGGGATTATAAAGGGAGATACACCAATAGGAGAGAGGGGAGGAGTAGAGAGAGAAGTGGGAGACAACAAAGATAAGTCAGGGAGAGAAGAGGAGGAGACAGCAGGGGTAGTCAGGGGAATGGCCTGTAGGGATTGGGAGGAGGAGTCAGGAACGTGGCAGGCCAAATAAGAGGAGCGTGTGCGCACGCCCTCTGCAAGCTGAGGGAGCGCGCGCACAGGCTGCGTCACCAGGCGCGCGGAGCGCCGCACCACGGGCACCCCGCTGGAGGAAGGTAAGGGAGCAGATGGGCCGCCAGGGAAGGTGAGGTACTGGCCGCGGGCATAGCGGGTGTCCGGGAGCGGGGAGTGTCACCGCAAGGGCTCGGGGACCGCATGGGCGCGCAAGACCTGCGGGGCATGCGCTGAGGTACTGGGGTAGAGAGAGAAGCAGATGTAGCGGGACAGGAGTGGGAAAGGGTAGAGGGATTGGAAGGAGATGAGACAGAGTGAGAGAAAGAAGGGGAAGGAATCCCTTGAATCGTCACAATTACTTCCTGTTAAAACATTTTATAAATAAAAATAAATAATAAAAAAAAAAAGCTGTGTATGCTGTGCACGCGCATAGTAAGTGAAACTTCTTTGACTTTTGTCACAGAAATTGTGTTTGTGTTGATGATGTTTTAATTAAAAATCAAAATACAATTTCATTGACAAAACGCAAATAAATTTGACTTAGAATGCGCGTGCTCGGCACACATCCCCTGTATTAGATATTTGCACTACGTGTGAATTCCTCGTGAGTGTGTGTGACTGATTGTGTGTGTGACTGAGTGTGCATGTGACTGAGTGTGCGTGTGACTGTGACTGTGTGTGTTAGTGTGCGTGTGACTGTGAGTGTGTGTGTGACTGAGTGTGACCTTACATATCCCCTTACACATCAGCCCCCTTGCACATCACCCCCCTTCACCTATATATATCCCCCTGCACATCACCCCCCCCCGCACATCACCCCCCCTGCACATCACCCCACCTGCACATCAGCCCCCTGCACATCACCCCCCTTCACCTTACATATCACCTGCACATCACCCCTCCTGCACATCACCCCCCCTGCACCTTACATATCCCCTTGCACATCACCCCCCTTGCACATCACCACCCTTCACCTTACACATCCCCCTGCACATCACCCCCCTGCACATCCCCCCCCTGCACATCACCCCCCTGCACATCACCCCCCCTGCACATCACCCCCCCTGCACCCTACATATCCCCCTGCACATCACCCCCTTGACCTTACATCTCTCTGCACATCACCCCCCTTCACCTTACATATCTCCCTGCACATCACCCCCCTTGCACATCACCCCCTTCACCTTACATACCCCCTGCATATCACCCCATGCACCTTACATCAACCCCCCTGCACCTTACATCACCCCCTGCACCTCCTCACCTCACATCACCTCCCCTCACCCCTGCACCTCAGATCACGGCGACAGAGCAGAAAGCCGGCCTCCTCCTGCTCTGCTCGTGACAGTTTATCCGCTTTGCTCAGGAAGCGCCGGGCTCTCTCTCCCAATCTCCGGCCTCCAGCACTGCCCGCCCAATCCATACACACCGCTCTGCTTCCTCCCGGTTACCCTCCATGATCCCTGGGCTCCTCTCCTCCTCCTCTGGCGGCGCTCAGTCAGCGGGACACAGGGAAGCGGAGGTAGAGACAAGGGAGGAGAGAGGCTGAGCAGCAGCTCACTGAGTCCACTCGGCCCACATCCCCGCTCCTGCCTTCTTACACCTTTCGCTCAAAAGCACCAGAAGCTCTGCGGCAGCCATCTTGCTATACCCATGGCAGCGGGTGTGTGGGGGTAACGGCGGCCGTTGGGAGCAGCACCGCCACCGCATGTCACAGTAGACGGGGGGGGGGAGAGGGGGTGCCGTGACGTCACTTCCGTTTCACATTTCGCCCCCAACTCTCCCGTTTTACCCCATCCGAATAGGTGCCACTAAAGAAGTTTCACTTCAAAAATTACTGGAATTAGGAAGGAATTTATTTTTCTTCTCATGCGACCTAATTGGATAATGTTTCACTTGTTTTTTTGTTTGCCTTCCTCTGGATCAATATCAATTATAATATAGAATAAGCAACTCAGTCGACTAAATTTGAGGTAGGTTAATTTTGATGGACATTTGTTTTTTTTTGGTTTACCTCATCTACTATGTAAATACACAATGTCCACAATGGTCAATTCCCTTTTGAAAGAGATTGTAACGATGTCTCTCAGTCTCTATCACTGTGCTTAAGTCAATTAAGGTTAGTATATTTTCCTAGGTAGGAGAAGGTAATTGTGCTGTAACGCTACCAAGTTTTTGCTCATGTTACAATAGATGCCAATGTTTTTTAATTATATGTAGCGGGTGTACCCCTAGGGTACTATAACTACTGGTACTGCTGTCACCTGTGAGGCTAACAAGAGGTTAGGATCCAGGGCAGGAAGGGAGCAATGTCATCAGGAACACCCAAAAAGAAAAAACATATACAAGATCATGGTGCAGTAAGTTAACTAGAAAGTGATCTAGAGTGCAACAACTTGGCTCTTATAGATGACCTACTTACAACAAGTAAGATAAAAAAACAGCAAGTGGTTTAGAGGTGGTTCTTGGGGACTCCAACTCGCAGTTACAGGCTAACAAGAGGCCTGAACCTCTGTCACTGGGAGCCTGGGGTATACTTACACTTGGTGCAGCGCCTCCACTGATGAGGGATCCAATCGTGGTGGGCAGACTAATCATACAGTAATTACACACCAGTTGAATGAGAACAGTATTTACTAAACATCATAATATCCTTGGCATCTCACAAACACATCAACACATAACATTGCACCACCCTGAATGCATACCATCCCACCAGCCCACATGTCCATCATTGCATCACCCTTAGTCCCTTTTGAATAGCAAGGTGTTTGGGACTAATCCCTTGAGCGTCCACAAACAATAAGGTGAGTGTGAGTGTGAGGGATAGCGCTTCCCTGTGTTGGGGCCCGTTGGTGCACTTAAGATACTACCTTCCTGTTTATTGTCCTAACCAGGAGAATCCTTGGAAAATCAGCAGCTCCGCAACGTGATCCCACGACGCACTGTGCTGCTCTCTGCAGGAATGGATACACACGCTGACTCCCCAGGGGAGTGATCCCCAGCCGGTGGATCCCTTTGCAAATAGTCTCTGCTATGGAGTCAGATCCTCTTCCAGCTACACGCTGTACTGACAGTCAGGCACTGTCCTGCAGCATCTCTCTCTCTATGAGTACAGTGAAGGAGTCCCTGTCTTAAGGCAGTTCCCTACACCATACAGTTACTTCTCAGGGGACTAACTGGGCCCTGGGGATTTACCTCTGGCCTAGTCCCTGGAGCACTGCTCCATGGACCTAACCTGCACCTTCAGGTTCCTGGTCTTAACTGCTCACTTCCTCTCTCAGCAGGCAGTAGTCCTTCCTTCAGAAGCAATTCAGCCATTCCATTGGCTCTTGTGAGTCACCAGGCAGCTTTCTCCCTAAGCATCATGGGAGTTGTAGTCTCTGAGCTGCCTGATTAACATTGTGACCGCGTGCGCATAGGACACTGCGCCTGCGCGACTCTAATGGCCGCCGCGACCTTGCCCCATTCATGCGCAACCTTCCCGGCCTTCGCCGCTACTGCACATGTGCGACTCTGCGCTCGTGCGTGCGCACACCCAACATGGCGGCGCGCTGGGGCGAGAATTACCAGCAACTCTATTTGCCCTGCATACATACTGAGAGTAAGGAGGGGGGAAACGGGAGCACGGGGAGATGGGAGGGTACCTGGCTACATATAGAAATATAGAAAAACAAAAGAGATGGGATGTACACTTTATACGCAATCCAAAAAACAGGTTAAGCTTGTGCTCAACCATCCAATGGATAGGACAACCTCACTACTACATGAACTATAGGAAATACAAAGCAATAAACTGTGTGCATGGAGCACACAGTCAAAGCAATAAACTGTGCTTAAATGTCCATTTTAATAATATATAATCATCAACAAAAGCAATAAGCTTGAATCAACGTTTCGGGGCAGCAGCCCTTCATCAGAAGTACCCAAGTGTAAAAGAAAAAATGAAAGTGACTCCACCATGTGCTTGCGACATCTTTCTCTGTTCTGTGGGATGAGAGGCAGGAAGCAGAGCAACAGGGCAGCATGCGGAATTACATCATGTGCCATAGCCCAGCCCAACTTCACCAGCCAGAATCATTACCTAGCAATGCTAGATGCTTAGTCATGGAGAATACATGGAAGTATAAATAAGGGATGTACAGCACTCACACATAGGTGCTTTGTACCATAGCATAACAACATGAAATTCAAAGAATATACATTCTGGAGTCTCCATAAGTTTATAAGCATGCTAAATTACAGGAACAAGTACCAATAACTGCTTAGCATATCCAAGTACTAAACTTCACATACTTACAATAAGACCATAAAGACTAATAATACACATCCGTTTTAATCTAAAGTATAGGTGAACCTGAATAGTGTGGTTCACAGACATGAACATACCTACAGTATGGTGAGAGTAAGTGGCAACACGTAATGGATGTTGACAAACAGTGTAAATGTTAGGGCAAGAAGCAAACTAGTAAGAATAAGCGAAACACTGGGTAGCCTATATAGTAGCTCTTATTAAGCAGGTATGCATACAAATAGTACATAAGGATAAAGTAAATACAACAGAATTTGTATTTTACTCTCCCTATGAGTATCAAAGTTTCAACAGAGATAGCCGTGTTTTCTTTTCTGAGACAGTCGCTCAGAAAACAACAAGGTAACAATATCACAATTTCTATTGTGCAAAACTGGTTCGAGTATAACACCAGAATCTGTCACTAAAAAGTGACATGTTTAATTTAACCCAATTGGAAGCATAAACATAGAGGTGTTCATGAATTGTACCACCTCTAATCCATCGGTACAAGCAGAAGACAGTCCCGTGAAATGTCCAGACAGTTATTTCATCTAGAAAAAACAAAAAACATAAAAAAAGAAAGAACATAAGTAACATAAGAAAAAAAAACCAGTATTCATGAAAGGCTCTTTTAAAATAAAATTGTATTAAAATCTTGGAGCCATAGTTTCATTTCCATTGTAGTTTGTTTTAATGAAGTGTAAAATGTGCTCTGCTGCTGTGTGTCTAGAGTTTCTTAAACAGAGCCGTGGATTCCTATATTTGACATTCAGTGAGTTAATTGATATATCTTTGAAACAATTATACAGTATAGGGAAGCTGTGACTTGGCAAAATCAAGAGACAAAAACAAAATAATTAGTGCTCTTAGTCTTCACAGTAATGTGTGTAGTGTACTGCATATTGATTGAACATATTTAAGTCAATAGTACTTGTATATATGTAAATCTTTATTTATGTAGCGCCCACAACTCTACTTGGGGATTTACAAGAGAGACAATACAGTACAGGGAATTATTGTACAATTAGTGTATCAAATAAGATCAGACAATAGGAAAGGAAATCCCTGCTCCAGAGAGATTAAAATGTAAGTGGTATGATAGAAAAATTACAGAGACAGAGCAGGTGAGGGAATAAGTGTAGTAAATGGCAGTCATTGTTAGGAACAACTGTGGGTGTGTGACAGTAGCCATGAGTCTAGGCTATTGGAGTGCTTCATTTAAGAGGAGTTTTAAGGTTAGTCTTAATTCTGGGGAGAGAAGGTGCCTTGTGTATACTGAGTATGAGGGAGTTCCACAGGTAAGGGGCAGTGAGAGAAAAAGGTTTAAGATGAGAGGGAGCAGTAGAGGTGAAAGGGATGGAAAGGAGATCGCTGTGGGTAGAACGCAGGAGATGAGCAGGGGCATAGCGGGAGACCAAAGCTGATATGTAGGGAGGAGCATATGTGGAGAGCCTAGAAGGTAAGAAGGAGAACTTTATGGGTGATCTGAAACTTGATGGGAAGCCAGAAGAGGGATTTAAGGGGGAGATGAGCAGAGTCTCTTTTGGGAGAAAGTGAAATTATTCTAACAACAGAATTTTGGATTGATTGCAAAAGAGAAAGTTATGAGGCATGTCTGTTTTTTTTGGTTTCCAACTTTTTCTTTACTTGTTTTTCAAGATTTACATCCAAAAGATTTTGGGAGTTTGGGGGGAGAAGGGGTACAACAAATGGGGGGGATAAAGAACAGTATGGGGGGATACATGTATGCAGGTACATTCAGGTTTCTTTACATCACATAGTGTTGTTCTAGACCACACAAATATTAACTAGACATGGAGATCATGTGGATTACATTTTTAATTTGTTTAGTTTTGTTTTCTGTCCTGGTTCAGTCTTTCATCATTATGGGCTGCCCATGTTTTCCAGATGTTGTGTTAGCACAAGCGGGTATCTTTAAGCATACTCATTAGCTTTTCCATTAACATAATGTCTCAGATTTAGTTTTCCACCTGTTTCGGGGTAGCAGGGGGGATGGGTATGGAGAGGGGGGGGGAGTTCTCAATATGTCACCAACTCTTGGCCATAACACATTTTGTTGCTGAGAGTATGTAGTTCTAGTTTGTCTGTATACAGTATCTGCCTAGGTTTTCAATAGGTCTAAATTGTAGTTACAGTATACCCAAGGGTCCAGTTTTATGTCCACATCTGTGATGCTTCTAATTCATCCTTTTATCTTTTTCCAAAGATCTTGTATCTTGGTACAGGACTACTGTGACAGGGCCTTGCCCACTGTCTTAAAGGGCTTCGATAGAAAGCCTGTAGTGGTCTCATGAGCCAAGTAGGAAGCTGATTAATTGCAGCAACAGACAATTAACCAGTGTCCACCTGGCTCATCAGACAGGTGGAAAAGCCTCCTGTTTTAACTGCAGGGGATTGCTCTTGCACATCGAAGGTATTTGCTGACAGCGAGGGATTCCAGGGACCCAGCCCCTCTATTCCAGATGGTGCACTCCATGGACACCCACCAAGACCCATACTGCGGAAAAGAGTCCCTGATAACAGGAACCTCTTTGGATTTTGGGTTAGAGGCTGGTAAGAGGCCTTGCCTCCCAAACCTTCAGATAGGGACTGGGAGCGTGAGTTAGCCCTTACAAAGGGATAGGCTGTTTGTTTATTTGTATGCTGTCTTAAAGCTGTATTGTTTGAAGATATAGGCTAAATAAAAGCCAATGTTTATTTCCCCCAAATATATTTCTCCCTGGTTATACAGTACCTCTGCACTTGTCTCCTACAACCACCAAGTATGCAAATACGTGGCTCGATTTCCAAGAACTCTCGAAAACTTGTCTTATAATATCTATTGTTAGTCCAATTGTTAGTTAGTTGTGGGTTGAGTTAACACCTTCATTACCTTCAGCAAGGGAACTTCAAAACAGAAGAACTGAAGCACTGCTGAAAAAAGGTGTAGCAGTAGGGTAGTAGTCCATTTTAAAAAAATGTATTGGCTTAAAACCACAAACAAAAGTCCTGACAGATCCTCTTATTGAATCATACAGTTAGTCTCCAGCTTGTTCTCATTGCTGTTTTATGTGAGCTCCAGACTGTTGGGCTGGTAACAGTCCTACTACTTGCTACTTTCATTACCTTAGTGGTTAATACCGCTAAGGTAATGAAGGGGTTAACCCCTCACGCTACCCACCCGGTAGGCATAAACACCCACCAAGGGCCAAATACAAACTTCTCCCATCCTCGCTACTCACAATAAACATTCAAAAACACAACACTAATGCCCACATCCTCTACCCCCAACAACCACCCTCAAAACATACCATAAATGGGCAAAATTACTATTATTCACATATGGATAATAGTGCATTTGCCCATTATAAAATCATGCCAGCCAGCATAAATAAAGTAAATACAACTTTCTACTTACCCCTGCCATCATGAAGGGCATCCTCGCCAGCATACTCCAGGTCCACGTCCTCCATTGCCAGCAAGAGTACATGAAAAAATACAATCTAATTGCCCCATATCCCTTAATCACCTTAGAGGTTAATAACCACTATTGTAATTTAGGGATTAGCCCTCATCCCCCGCTACTTACCCAGGAGGCCTAACCATCCACCCCAGCCCCACTATACCACCCTCTACCCATTGATTAGCACAGTGGTACATCATAAAACCATATAATATGGGCATGATAAGCCACTATAGCAGTCAACGGTCAACCTAATAAAAAAGCATGAAGGCCAAAAATATAAAATAATAAAATATATACAGAACTACCTAAACACCCCAACAATAAAATAAATAAAAAGCCTAACAGTACACATCAATAAAATTAATCTAGCACTAAAAAAGCAAAATAATTTAAATTATGTTATTCCAAAACATAAGAATACAATTAAAAAAACAGCTATCCAATCAATTAAAGAAATAAAAGCACTAGCCAACAAAACAATTAATTAATTTAAACCACTAGCCAACAAAACAATTAATTAATTCAAAATGCTAACCAATCCTAAAACGTACTAAAAACAAGCCACCCAAATTCCAAACAATTTAATCCAAACAATAAACAGAAATAGAAAAAATAACAATCAATTGAAAACAAACATTTGCCAAAAAATGCATTTCCTGTCACTGTATTTATCTGTACCCTAAAGGGGCACAGATAAATACATTATCAGTCAATGGGCAAGCAAGAACATAAAAGGAAATAAATACAATAAAAAAACTGAAAAAAAGACATTTACATACATTCCATATCTTACCTTTAGAAGTCTTCACCCTCCGAAGCCCGGCGTATCTGCAAGCTCTCGACCAGCGACGTCATCCCCCGCAATGCAACTCCCTCCACCTTGAAGATCAGGTAAAAAAACCTTCTTTCTTTCATTTTCTTACACCTTCCTCTTTCTTCTTCAGTAATTCTTTTATTCTATCTTCTGTCTTCTTCTTTCAATCCAACCCCATGGTAAATCCAAACGGATGTTGCCTCGTCGAGATCTTCCTTGAAAATGAGAAGTACAGGCCTTATATATGGCCTGTGATATTACATTTTAGGGTCAGATGGTACAGCTCAAATCTGATTGGACGCTGTATCATGTGACAGTCTTATTTTTTTAAGGATGTGATATCATCTCCAATGAAGTTATGTCACATCCTTAAAACCACATAGCTGATATCAAATGGTATTACAGCCAATGGGATTGCAGACAATCCCATTGGTTCCTCTACCATGTGATATGTTCCATTCTAAAAAGGATGAGACATCACTTGAACATCATTTAGAGGGATTGGGTCAAGGAAGTTTAAACCCAAAGGGTGGGTGTTTAGGCCTTCCGGGGGGTAGCAGGACTGGTTAACCCCTTCATTACCATAGCAATTCCCATCGCTGGGGTAGTAAAGGGGTTAACTCCTTAGCGGCTAGCCACTAAGGTAATGAAGCTGTTTTAATGTCAAATTTAATACTAGTGTAGATGAGCAGGGGGTCTCTGGAGCAGAACGGCATTGATTTGAGTTTCGGGGCCCCCTGCTTTCTGAGATACAGGCCTCGTTATGGGGTGCCGGTATCTCCTATGCATTTAAATCCCATGGTCACGTGACAAAAGACTTTTAAATGCATAGGAAATACCGGAACCCCAATAACCGGGCCTATTTCTCAGGAAGCAAGTGTTCCCCGGACCTGAAATCAATGCGGTTCTGCTTCGGAGACACCCTGTTCATCTACACTAGTATAACATTTTTTATTAAAACCTTGCGATCGCTGGCGAGCTATGCGCCGGCAAGATTGCTGCAGGTCGCCGGGTGAGCCTTTTTATAGAGAGGCGAACATCACGTCGCCAGGCTACTTGCCAGTTTTGGGCATTTTGACATCGCAGGTAAACGAGGCTTTCTGAACACTGTGATAGCAACGCTAAAAAAACTGTCGGCATAGACGGGCCAGCGATTTTTTGAAGGCTTATAGAATAGGCCTCACTGTGTCTCTGTCTCTCTCTGTCTCTCTCTGTCTCTCCCGGTTTGAGCTTCCTTCTGCAATCAGTATGGCGGCTTCAGACCCCCAATGCTTCCTACATATTACACTTCTACCTCATACAGTACATCCGACTGCTGATTGGCTTGCAAAGTGGGCGGGGCCCGATTATCAGGCGAGTACGTACTTTTCAACTTAACGTTCTTGAAAAAAATGTTGCCTTATAATCGGGCAAAACCGGTAATTTAATTTTACAAGTGTTACAAAAAACAGTCACTATTAGAATAATAATGTATTGAGAAGCCATGCCTGCAGCTGAGTATCTGTAATATTAAACATGTAATAAAATACATATCCTGCAAATCTGGCACATTATTGAACATAGATGAAGCAGGAACACAACAATAGTGCAGTAGACATGTTTTTTAAGCAACTAATTCAGAGACTCAGTGCACACAGTAGTTTATCTAGTTCCATGCACTAAGTTCAATGTATAGAACATTAAAGCAATGTTATTTCCTCAAACTATCTTAAGAAACCCTTCTACTTCAATCCTTCTCTCACTAAGTAGAACACCAAGCATGCACTTTGTGAAAACAAGGATAGAATTTCAAATATCAGGATATTAGTTCCATAAGTTTACATATGTAATGGAAAATATATTCAACATTTTTGTAGGATATCTATGGGTGTGCAGAGAAAGGTTACTTTTGTATCTCCATGAGTTGGGATATTTTTGGAATATTTATTCTCCCATAAATAATGTGGAACAGACCTTATTTAATAAACGCCTGATAAGAATTTTATTGGGGGAGATGAAAGGTGATGAGTATTTTGCACAGAAAACTTCTAAGCTATTAAACAAGAAACAGACTTGAACTGCCTTGGCATTGACCCAAAACAAAAAAAAATACTTGGCGTTCTGTGAAGAGACAACCCTCCAGGTCTCATCAAGGATTAGACAGAGAGACCCACTTTAATCTCCATAATTCCTTTTAATTAGAAAGACTGGCATGTGCAGACCAGCAATATCTACTTAAATGGTATACTTGAAAAAAATATTATTAAGTAAAAATGTGCATGCACGAACGAAGCAAGATTAAAAAGGATACATGTGTAATGAAGACGGCATTTACCTGTAGTTTGCATTTGCAATCGTTTTTCTTTCAACTTTTTTTTTAATAATAAGAAACATATTGGGCACGATTGTTTTGAAACCTTTTCTTCATTTATTAGTTGTAAAAATATAGGTTAGCAAAGATTGACTAAAAACAGGTGCCCTTAGAGCAAGCTATAAAATAAAAAAGCACACACACCTCCAATGATGTAGAATATTCAATAATAATAAAACAGAATATAAAAAAGTCAATGCACTCACAAGTATAATATTTCAGAACATTTCCGAGAACATATTCCGAGAAAATTATTTGTGTAAAACCTAAAAAACAGAGGATGATTCAAACCATCATCAATTGTAACACAAGCTATGTTTTATACTGTACATCCCCCATTGTGGATGTGGCAGATCCTATGTAGGGAGGACTATTCGGCCCCTAAAAAAGAGAATTATGGAGCATGTCCGCTCAATCAAAAAGGGAGATCTTCAACACCCAGTCTCAAAGCATTTTACAAATTGCCCCTTGGGGGGTATCCAGAATTTTACTTTCTCCGGTGTTGAGCATTTTTCCACCCCTATACGGGGTGGAGATACAGTAGGCTGAACATGCTCAACAAACGAGAAATATTCTGGATCTCAGCATGGATACCCTGCACCCAATTGGCATAAATGTGGTCTGGGAGCGTGCACATTTTTTGTAAGAAGACTACTGTATATATGATAGCCTTATACAACATTGGGCTTCAATATTTGTTCTACTTACTCTATGTCGGAATTTATGTGCATACCTATTTGGGTTTGGATGTGTCATTCTTAACTCTGCTATTTTGCGATTATGAGTTATGTGGTATTCTTATTTTATCCCTTCATATGGACATATTACCACGAGGATGTACACTATAATGCTAGATAGGTTGGCAAAGTGCCACCATGTATTATCATACTTTTTATATGGGATTATCCAGTAATAGTGTTTTTGTTCTTGTGTACTTTCCATTTATAGATACTGTACTGATACATCATACTACGAGTTTTAGATCTATGTACATATTCCTAGTAAAGGGTTAATATTATTAGTACAACAATAATTATCTATGAGCAGGTCGTATTTTGATATATACAATATGTCTCCATATTATTTAGATTGAGAAATATATAAGTATATATGTACATGTGGACAGATATACTTGCTGTAAGGACTAGAATGAATCATTTATAGGGGCTTCAGTCTGGATACAGCAGGCGTCATTGGTGATTAAATCTCTTGATTTATATATTATCATATTATATTATATATCTCTATTATAGTTTGCTGTCTACAAAGAATCTTTGACATACGATGGGATAATATTGAACATGATGCTTATCAAAATCATATTCGTTGAGATTCATACAGGTTTTTGTATATTTTTTTTAAATGTAATGTTTTGTGTAATGTATGGTTTTCTTTCAGATTTTATAGTGGTTTGATTGCTTGACAATTTTGCTCATATTTGTTTTACTCTGTCTGCTATATCATCTAAATGAGGTTTAAATACCCTAGATTGCAATAGTCTGTGCACAGATAGATATGTTTATTTACATTGGATATTGGTAAAATTGTGAGAAATTCTATGTAATAGTGAATTAGATTTTTAGTTCTTCCTTGGGATGGGCTACTCGCAGCTTGTCATGGTTATACCCATTGGACGGCTCCTGCTGTTGTACCTGGTGTGGGACATCGGTTTAATTCGGGGTAAAGAGAGCAGGTGCCGTGCCAGCGGGCAGGCGTCTATTTAAGGAATGTTATCTGATCATGGGAGTTACTTGTTGATAAAGTACCTTAGAGGCACGAAACGCATCAGAGGACTTACCTGTATGTCTGTTTTTTGGCATAATGCCAATTAAATAGTTTTATTTTTACCCGCTTCCAGCTAGCCTTTTCTTGCAGTGCCCTACCCTTCCTTGCCTTTATTGAATATCTCTACCTATTGGGATGGATGCACACCATCAGAAACAGACGGACAAGTGGTTTGTGAGTATACTTCACTCACATTCAGCTGTTATTAACATCAGTAGCTAGTGTGGTGTTGCAGCGGCCGGATCACGGCAGACGGAATAGGGGAACGAGATGGAGGGACAGTGCAGAGAAACCCGTGGATATGCAACACGGTCAGAGGTTGTGTATCAGCTGAAGAAATTCCCTACCATACCCTCCACTCATCCCCATCCTGCATCGGAGAGTTCCGTAAGGACATCAGGTGATCGAGCTACTTCAGGTACACCACACAACACTGGGCTATGTTCAGGTTATACATGTCTTGATTATTGTATATGGTCTGTTCCATTTCTTTTACCCTTTTGATTTGGGACAATTACTGGATAAACAGTTCACAGACACTCCATATGACATTAGAAGCACCCTCTCAGGATTTAGTTCCTACTTTGTATAGAAATACCTACCTTGCTGTCTTCTGCTCGAATGCTATATCACAAACCATTATTACCATAGTATTTATTGACTGACATATAGATCTGTTGTAGTGTGGCTGTGGAAGGGGGAAGTTTCCTAGAAATTCCCTTCCTTTAGTAGGCCCCATGTTTTATTGGTCTCTGGTTCTCTACAGCCAAGCTAACCCTATCAGAGGGCTTCCTGACCCCCATCCCCTGGTTCCTGTTCCCACCTGCAGATTGTGACAATACAGATTCTGGATACGTGATAAAATCAGGGTAATTATCCCTATCCCTTGCAATACCATAGGAATTACATATACCAGGCTATTCTGGGGTTATTCGGTGATCAAAACCTTGCTACAATTGCAACCAGGGTCACACAGGATTTATTGCCTGTCATATTATTATTACTTTTATTCCTCTATGACCCCATTGCACTATTTAATCTGCAGGATTACTAGGGTCTAGTTAAACAGGGACTGGTTACTTGACCCGTTCTGCAGCCCTTTGTAAAAAAATGAGGATTTACATATTAGTGTACTGCACTGTGTTCCCCATCAGCTCAGTGAAACCTCAATTAGAATCCTGAGTTTATTCACATGTTGGGTTCTCCATGGCTTCATTGTGTAGCTTTATTCCTAGTGTAGTCCTGTTTCCTAGTGAACACAGACCGCTACCATACGCTGTATAACCTGTAGGCTCACAGGGCCTAAGTTTCTGCCACGGAGAGCCTGGGGCACACGTAACACTAATGATACCTGATAC
Source organism: Ascaphus truei (assembly GCF_040206685.1). Lineage (NCBI taxonomy): Eukaryota > Metazoa > Chordata > Amphibia > Anura > Ascaphidae > Ascaphus > Ascaphus truei. The sequence continues at coordinate 324,323,107 of NC_134486.1, forward strand.
TTGGTGCAGCGCCTCCACCTGCGATGGCTCCCACCAGAGGGGGAGTGGTTCCTCGCAGGACACTATGTAAAACAATACACACACACACAGCATATAACAACCGAATGACTTTACTTGTTGGCAAGAGCAGATATATATATATTTACGGTATCCCTCCCTAGAGGTGACACTACCTTCTGCGTCTCGCAGGATGCTTATCCCCTCCTCCACCGGGTGATCCCACCCCGTGTCCAGTTCCCCAACACCTTATGCCCCCACCCCCCAGTGAGGTAAAGAATATATATATATATATATGGGTGACTGCGCAGCCACTGTGTCCTGTGTAATGAAGGTATAGTTGGTGCACTTGTTGATTACCTTCCGGGCACTCCAGTGCCCGGGTCTGCCACGGATCTTCACAAAGGGTCAGATGCGCGGTGATTTCCAGTAATAGGCGTCCGGGGCAATCCCACCCAGATGGACGGTACCAACAACGGCAGGGTCTGAGCCCAGACCTCCTGCAGAATATACACTGTCTCTCACGTGAAACTTGGCTGCACAATAAGGGAACCGGAACCTATCTAGGGCCAATCCCTATCTCTGCTGCACACTACAGGGGCTCAGGGCCTAACTGGGCCTGGGGTATAAGGCCTAGGTAGGGACTGAGTGCCTCCCTACACCGGAGCTCCGTCTCCTTCCTCCTCCCGCTAGCTCTGAGCAACGTGCGCACCCTCCGACCCCTATATCCTCCTTCCTTCCTTCCTACAACCCGATAGGTCCCCTGTCGTTACATGGCCCTGCGGGGCTGCTGGGATTCGTAGTTCCCTATGCTCCACCCTATGGGAGCTACTCCTCCTTCGCGGGCTTTAACTGCTATGCCCGTGCATGCGCAACCTCCTGCTCCACACCTTCTGCGCCTGCGCCAACTCCCAACATGGCAGCGCCTTAATACGCGGAACCTCCGATAACTGGAGCGTTCCCTGCTCTGCTGCACTACAACACATGTGCGCAAGGAATCCCGGCTACATCCTCCCCCCTGTGGATTCCAACGAACCCGCTTGGACAATACCTTTGAACTGGTACAACATTATATAATGAAAAATGCATAACACTCCACATCCTCCAACACTTTAAATAAGATTATACATTTCACTGAACATCACGATTACGGACTTTACTCGGTTGTGAGCCCACTGCTGAGCCTCATAGTGGGGTGCCCCAAACTGACCATAGGTCATCCTCATTGGAGATTGCCCATTTCTTTGACTTCACCTTAACTGTTCTTCGATCATTCCCTCGGGAGAATGACTATCCTGATCTTGAGGTTCAGCCTTTAACCTTGAGGGGGTTACAGTCTCTATTTGATCATTACATGGCACAAAACAGGGACTCTGTGGGTTCAATGTAGATTTTTCCGAAGCCAACCCATTGGGCGTGTGCTCCCCGAGCCCTTTACCCGTAGCTCCACCGGGATATGCTCGCTGTTGAGGGCCCCTTTGAGAGGTTCCTTCTTGGGGGTCTTCTTAATGTCTTGTGTTGTTGATCGTAGAAGCGTTTTCTCCTTTTGTCATATTACCATCCAATGAGGTCGTAGGCCATTCCACTTCCCTGTCCTCTACTTGTGGAATAAGGAGTAAGTGATTTCGGTGCCATGTCTTCACACGACCCTCCGAGTCTTTGATGCGATAGACTGGAAGACCGGGCATTTGCGACGTTACTTCATACACTCCCTCTCTCCACCGGTCAGCCAGCTTATGTTTCCCCGGCACTCCTATATTGCGGAAGAGTACGGTATCTGCCGGCTGAATGTCTCTGTGTTTGATTTTGTGATCATAACGCCTCTTGTTTCCAGCGTTCAGTTTCTCTGTGGATCTTTCTGCTTGCTGGTAGGCCCGTTGTAGATTCTCTTGTAGCCTCTGCACGTATCTAAAGTGAGTGTCATTATGAACTCCGTCAGTGGATACTCGCAGACGTATATCTACGGGCAGTCGTGCTTCCCTCCAAAACATCAGGAAGTATGGAGAAAATCCATTAGAATCATGTCTAGTGCAGTTGTAAGCGTGCACTAGCGTTTCCACATGTTGGCTCCATTCAGTTTTCTTCCCTGGAGTCAACGTACCCAGCATGTCCAACAATGTGCGATTGAACCGTTCAGGCAGTGCATCTCCTTCTGGGTGGTAAGGAGTTGTGCGGGACTTGTTAATGTGTAAGATTCTTAGTAATTCCTTTATCAATTTGCTTTCAAAGTCTCTACCCTGGTCAGAGTGTAGTCGTTGAGGAAGCCCATAATGTATGAAATATTTTTCCCAGATTACCTTGTCAACTGTGATGGCTTTCTGGTCTTTCGTTGGGAAGGCCTGTGCATATCTTGTGTAATGGTCAGTGATGACCAGCACATTACCGATGGCCCGGCTATCGGGTTCAATACATAGGAAATCCATGCATACTAGATCCATGGGCCCAGTGCTTTTCAAGTGACCCATTGGGGCGGCCCGAGTGGGCAATGTCTTCCGTTGGACGCATCGAATACACCGTCGACAGTGATGCTCTACGGCTTCTCTCATCTTTGGCCAAAAGAACCGATCCCGTACCAACCCAAAAGTCTTATCGACACCCAGATGGCCATGTTCATCATGTAGTGATCGCAACACTAGGTTTTGTAATATTTTAGATAGTACTAGCTGTCTCCTATTTGGGTGATTATGATACTCCACCACTCGGTATAGTAGATTGTCCCGTATTTCGAATTAATCGGCTTTTTGCATTAGTATACCGCCCACATCACCAGGGGCCTGTTTGAGGAGATCGGGACAATTTCGTTGGATAGCATAGCGGATGGATCCCGCTATCGGGTCGCGTGCCTGATAGCGCACCATATCCTTCCAGGCTATGATTTTGTCAGGGGTGACGTGCATCCCACTGGGGTCTCTATATGCTTCTGGGATGGCTTTTGACGCACATCCTAGGGAGTCGGCTACTCTTAACTCGGAGCAGGCCACCTGATCATTGACTATGGCTGCGATGCAACACAGAGCCCGCATTCCAGGTCCCCGAATTTCTTCCCATTGGTCGTCGTCCGGGGTTGTGGCCAGCCCCGGTCGTCTAGACAAGGTGTCAGCCCCAACGTTCAAGGGACCCGGTTTATATTTCAAAGGGAATTGGTAGTTGAAGAGGGAGGCTAGCCAGCGGTGCCCAGCCGCATTGAGTTTAGCTGAAGTCATTATATAGGTGAGCGGGTTATTGTCTGTACGCACCTCGAATGTGACCCATAAAGATAATCGTGAAGTTTGTCCATGATGGCCCATTTGAAGGCAAGGAACTCAAGCTTGTGCACAGGGTAATTTTGTTCACTGGCCATCAGACTGCGGCTGATGTAGACCATGGGTCGTAATCCTTCGGGATACCTTTGATGCAACACCGCCCCTAATCCACCCAGGCTAGCGTCCACATGTCATATATACGGTTGTTCAGGGTCGGCATAGGCTAGTACGGGGGCCGCTGTCAGACTCTGCTTCAAATCTCCAGAGGCTTGTTCGCATTCTGTGGCCCATTTGTCTCCGAAAGGTTGATGAGCAGGTACAGCTTTTCATCCAGTGTTTTCGGGGTAGATTTTGAGGAGGCCGTTGAGGGCTTTGGCCCGACGGGAATATCCTTCCACAAACCTGCGATAGTATCCGCAGAACCCCCTAGAACGAGCGCAGTTCCTCCACGTTGTCGGGTCGAGGCCAGTTTACTACGGCTTCTATGTTAGCGGGATCAATGGCAATTCCTTCCGCGGACACTATGTGTCCCACGTAGGTCACAGACGTTCTGCAAAATCGACATTTGTCTAGGGAGAGCTTGAGCCCCTCTCGGGCTAACCGGTCAAGTACCTTCAGAAGTCGAGATTCATGTTCTTCCAATGTCCTCCCGAAGATAATGATGTCATCCAAATACACCAGACACTCTCGGGGGTTTAAGTCACCTAACGTCTTCTCCATTAGCCGTTGGAAAGTGGCGGGGGCCCCACATATACCTTGTGGCATGCGGGTGAATTGATAGAACCGTAGTGGACAAATGAATGCCGTTTTCTCCTGATCCTCTGGGCTCATGGGTACCTGGTAATACCCTGACTGCAGGTCCAGTACACTGAACCATTTGCTTCTATGAAGCGCATTCAGGATCTCCTCTATGCGGGGAAGGTTATACTGGTCTGGCACCATCCGATTGTTCAGTGTCCTGTAATCTACACATAACCTCACCATCCCATTCTTCTTTCTCACCACCACTATGGCGTAAGGACTTCGTGACTCGGTGACGATCCCGGCTTCTTCCATCTCTTGTAGGACGGCCCTGACATCGTCTACATCTCTAGGGGCGAGCCGGCGGGAACGTTCTCTAAAGGGCTTCGTATCGTTCATCCAAATAGTGTGTTGGGCGCTGCGACTGCACCCCACATCCATTTCCCCAGTAGAGAATACATCTCGCTGTTCTTCCAATTAGGTTCGCAGCCTCTCTTCCCACTCCTCGGGTAACCCCTCCGAGCCGAAATCAAAGTCCAGTCTTGCGCCGGAGCATTCCACTCGGGTAGCCTTGACATGCACAACCACATTCACGGAGCTGACAGGGTAAATTCTACCTATTCGTTGACCCGCGTCGATGTCCATGGGGAAGGGAGATATATTCTGAATCATCCCATAGATGCGGCGAGGAATGGCGGATGGCCAATCCCGGACTTCAGGTACTAGTCGGTATCCTCGGTGGGTATCTTCTTCCGCCGTACTTTCTAGGGAGAAGAGCTGTTCTGTGGCTACCCTTTCAGCGTAGGCACACCAGGCAGGCATCCTCTGTATCTCCCCGGGCAAGATTCTGGTTAGACCCGCTTGGCAGCAGAAGAGCAGCCCATAATCTTCCAAGACTGGAAGTGGGGGCTCGGTTGTGTCTGGACCAGCTGCAAGTGGAGACTGGACATGGGTAATTCATTGGTTTCTTGCAGATAGGCCCGAATGACTGCTTGTACAATGTCTGCATTAGTGCCCAGAATGATCGGGAATTTAGGCAGGTTTTTGGGTTCCGGACATACCAGAGCATCTACATTCATGGGGTGAGTCTTCCCGGTGTTGAGCTGCTGAATTTCCAGGGACACTGTTACTATGCCATCAATGGGGTAATCATCGTTGCTCAGCCCCCTTACTTTGATATGCTCGGCCGACTTCAATGGCCGCTTCTGGAGGTGTTGATCATAGAAGCCTCGATAGATGATGGTCACTTGCAATCCTGTGTCCAACAGGGCGGAGGAATAGATTCAGTCTACTAACACCCGTATAAGGGCTACCGGCCCCACTCGGTTATTCTCATCCTTGGAGCCTTCACCACTACGGTTGGTACCGGGGTCGTCTCCACTTGCTGCATAGGCACCACACACGTTAGGTGTGAACTTCTTGGGCGAGGGACTTCGGTCACGGGATTCTCCCATTCGGCAATCATAGGATATATGACCCTTCTTCCCGCACTTGTAGCAGGACAGATCCCTCGGCGGAGTGCGGTGATTGTAAGGAGGTGAGGTTCGGCCGGCGTACTTCGGTCACTCGTGGCCGGATTTGTCTGGAGGTTCTTCCTTTTTCTCACTACCCCCTTTGGGTTTGGGGTTGCCAGTGGCTTTAGCTTTCTGGGGGGAGTGGAGCATTAGATGTGCCTCATGTTCCTTGACTTGCTGCAATAGCTTGGTAAACGAAGAAGGGCTCCCGTGAGTGAGGTTGTCGCGGATCATATTGGCAATAGGGTGGTTGGGACTGGAGCCCCGCAGGTATTGCTTGCGGAGATACTCGTCCATTTGCGAGGCCGTTATGTACTTATGGTGAAGTAAGGGCCCCAACGCAATTTGCACTCGGTGGATGTAGGCAGATAAGTCTGCTCCATCTTTTTGGTTGATGGCAAAGTATTTGGCCCACAGGGCTCCATCATCCTCGGTCACACCGTAGGCTTCGGTTAGGAATTCGACCATCATTCGAGAGGTCAGATCAGGATGCTGTTCTCTGTGAATACTAATCAGGGTGGATGCTGGGGGCCTCAAGCACTCCATGATGCGTTGACGCTTCACGGCGTCGGTACAGGACCATTCTTCCATCACGCCCTGAGTGTGCTCCTTCCAGAGGTCTATCCCATCATCTCCCGTCGGGACGGGTAGGGTCCCAGAGAAGGCCTTCAATTTCCGGTAGTTCTGAGAATGTGTGGCCAGGGTGAGGGCTTCTACTAGTGGGGGTAAGATGGGTGGAGAGGTTAACTGGCCTACCTTGTCAGTGAGTTTTTGTAACATTTCACTACACGATTCAGCCTCTTCAGAGATACTAGACCCTTGATAGCTAAATCCTGACCGACAACTGCCCGCTTCACTAGCCGGGTAGGGAGCGGAGGTGAGGATGGAGCAGCATCACCTGTTTCCTCCAGGGGGGGGGGGGTCTCTGAGTGGGTAGACAAAGGGACTTCCGCCGGGGGGAGAGTTGGGAAGCTGCAGGAATTGAAGCACAGTGGGCTCAAGAACCACCAGATCTCGCCGGAAATCAACAAGCAATGTGTTCCACTTGGCGTCTTCGTCTAGGAGGACGTCTACCAGGCGAGCTTTGGCAAAACCAGGTAGTTGTCGTAAGGCTGTTTGCAATGTCTCTAGTGGTAAGGCCATTGGTACTTGGGTCACAGCCACCACGCGGCGGGCGTTTGCATTTTCTGCGCCCACTCGCGTACTTTTTGGTGCGAGGGGAGGGCCATGGTGGTGTATGCGTGTATGGGGGCACCCCAGGTCTATGATCTCAGCAGCGCCTCCAAATGTAGCCCTGTTTCCTAGTGAACACAGACCGCTACCATATGCTGTATAACCTGTAGGCTCACAGGGCCTAAGCTTCTGCCACGGAGAGCCTGGGGCACATGTAACACTAATGATACCTAAAACTTGGTGCAGCGCCTCCACCTGCGATGGCTCCCACCAGAGGGGGAGTGGTTCCTCGCAGGACACTATGTATAACAATACACACACACACAGCATATAGCAACCGAATTACTTTACTTGTTGGCAAGAGCAGATATATATATTTACGGTTATCCCTCCCTAGAGGTGACACTACCTTCTGCGTCTCGCAGGACGCTTATCCCCTCCTCCACTGGGTGATCCCACTCTGTGTCCAGTTCCCCAACACCTTATGCCCCCACCCCTCAGTGAGGTAAAGAATATATACATATATGGGTGACTGCGCAGCCACTGTGTCCTGTGTAATGAAGGTATAGTTGGTGCACTTGTTGATTACCTGCCGGGCATTCCAGTGCCCGGGCCTGCCACGGATCTTCACAAAGTGTCAGATGCGCGGTGACTTCCAGTAATAGGCGTCCAGGGCGATCCCACCCAGACGGACGGTACCAACAACGGCAGGGTCTGAGCCCAGACCTCCTGCAGAATATACACTGTCTCTCACACGATACTTGGCTGCACAATAAGGGAACCTATCTAGGGCCAATCCCTATCTCTGCTGCACACTACCGGGGCTCAGGTCCCCTGCGTCACATGGTCCCGCAGGGGCTGCTGGGACTCATAGTTCCCTATGCTCCACCATATGGGAGCTACTCCTCCTTTGCAGCTTTAACTGCTATGCCCGCGCATGCGCAACCTCCTGCTCCACACCTTCTGCGCCTGCGCCAACTCCCAACATGGCGGCGCCCTAATACGCGGAACCTCCGATAACCGGAGCGTTCCCTGCTCTGCTGCACTACAACACATGCGCGCAAGGAATCCCGGCTACACTAGTTACCTCTAAGGCCGTGTTTATAGTGGCAGTGACGGCACGTGTGCGCACATGTGCGGTGTGAACAACAAATCTTTTCTCCATAGGGCACTACCCTCCTAAAAGTTTGCAATGAGATCCAGTGTGGAATAGAACGGGGACAACTCACTGTTGCAATATTCCTAGATTTTGCAAAGGCTGTTGATACTGTTGTTAATGGTATCTTGCTAAACAAACCAGTGCTCTGGAATAGGGAAGCATGCTTTAAACTGGTTTCATTCCTACCTATCGGGTAGATCCCAACATGTGTCTATCTCAGGATCTAACTCCAACCCCTTGTATACCACATGCTGTGTCCCTCAATGCTCTGTTCTGGGGCCTACACTGTACCAGTGTTCTTCAATGAACTTCCTACAGCTTGTAAGGGACTTGAAAATTGGATTTCTCAAACCAAACTGTTTTTAAGCACTGACAAGACAGAAACAATGGTATTTGGGACCAATGCTACATTTCTAAAGCTCACAATGAATGAGCTCCAGATCAGAACCAACTAATACTATCCTGATCCTATTACTAGTTTTAAATATTTGGGCATATGGTTTGACTCCCATTTTAAATTTGGGTTGCACATTGATACCCTGACATTCAAAACCTATGCCAAACTGGGTGTAATTTATAGGAACAAACCCTCCCTAAGTCTGCTGGTCAGAAAGCGCATCACACAACAGATGCTAATGCCAATTATAACTATGGGGACATAGTATATGGCTTGGCACCCCAAACACACGAGAGCAAACTTGACACCCTCTACAATTCAATATGCCGTTTTGTTCTCCAAAGCAACTACAACACACATCACTGAGAAATGCTTGAAGAACAAGATTGGTCATCACTTGAGTCTAAGCGCAAAGTTCATCTTTCCTGTCTTGCCTTTAAATACTTTCTGGGCAACTACCCATCTATCTGAACAAGCTCCTCACCCCTACCACATGTAGCACATCATCTGAAGTATGACTCCAAAAGACTGTTCATGGTCCCAAGGTACAACAAAGAAGCTCATCCTCATTCACCTACCGTGCATCCCACAACTGGAACAATCTACCGTACACTCTCATAGCCACCACCAGTCAAAATTCTTTAAAAACTAAAGCTGTCTCACATTTTAATCTGGTATGTAACTGTTACATACGCCTATAACATATATTATCTTTAACTGTGCATGAAATGTCTTGTATATAATGTATAACCCTGTTCACTTAATGTAACTATCTATTTGTAGCCATGTATTTGTCATCATAACTATATGCCCAGGACATACAGTACTTGAAAATGAGAAGCAACTCTCAATGTATTACTTCCTGGTATAACATTTTAAAAATAAATAGTAAATATGGCCCATTGTCTTTATCCTTTATAAGACTAAAAGTATTACTAACTCAAGTCACCATCCCACTTTGTTATATTACTTTCCCTCTGCAACTGCTTTATTTACTGCGCTTCACCTTTTTTTGTGTATCGGTGTCAGAAAACCTGTGTTTTATTTATTCTCACCTGTCCTCAGCAATTCATAGCCCTCCAAACATATTATTATGTTGTGCTTGAAGTCTTTCAAGGTTAAAATCAACAAAATAGATCGCTTTGAGGTATACTAGTATTTATTTATAAAATATTTTACCAGGAAGTAATAGATTGAGAGTTACCTCTCGTTTTCAAGTATGTCCTGGGCACAGAGTTAAGACAAATAATACATGGTTACAAATACAGTTACATAAATGAGCAGGGTAAACATTATATACAAGACATTGCATGCACAGTTAAAGATAATTTATATTATGGGCGTATGAAACAGTTACAGACCAGATTAAAATGTGAGAGCCTTAGATTTGAAAGAACTTAAACTGGTGGTGGATGTGAGAGTTTCTGGTAGATTGTTCCAGTTTTGGGGTGCACGGTAAGAGAAGGAGGAATGGCCGGATACTTTGTTGAGCCTTGGGACCATGAACAGTCTTTTGGAGTCTGATCTCAGGTGATAAGTGCTGCATGTGGTAGGGGTGAGGAGCTTGTTCAGATAGCTGGGTAGCTTGGCCATAAAGAATTTAAAGGCAAGACAGGAAAGGTGAACTTTGCGCCAAGACTCTAGTGATGACCAATCTAGTTTTTTGAGCATTTCGCAGTGATGTGTGTTGTAGTTGTATTGGAGAACAAAACGACAAATTGAATTTTAGAGGGTACTAAGGTGGGTTTGAGGTGGCGAGCCATATACTATGTCTCCATAGTCAATAGTTGGCATTAACATCTGCTGTGCAATACGCTTTCTGACCAGGAGACTTAGGGAGGATTTGTTCCTGTAAAGTACCCCTAGTTTGGCATAGGTCTTGATTGTCAGGGTATCAATGTGCATTCTGAATGTTAAGTGGGAGTGAAACCATAAGCCCAGGTATTTAAAACTAGTGACAGGGGTTAGGGTGGTGTTAGAGTTGGTTCTAATCAGGAGCTCAGTCACTGTAAGCTTTAAAAATTTAGTCTTAGTCCCAAATACTCTTGTTACAGTCTTGTCAGTGTTTAAAAACAGTTTGTTTGGGAAATCCAGTTTTCGAGTCTCAAAAAGTCAGACTGAAGTATGTGTTGAAGGTCAGAGAGGCTATGGCTGTGTGTAGTAGACCGTAATGGACTGCTAACCATCAGCTGGTTTAGCTCACATTGCTAGAGCTATGGCCTAGAAAAGCAATGGTTGTGGGTTTTAGTCCTGTTAGGTTGTACAACATTCCAATTATTAGATTGGTGCATTAGGCTTATCAACTCTATATAGTTGGCATGGATAGCCTTTTAGGAAGTGTGTGATGGAAGTGTGTCTCATTTAACAAGCCATTTAGTGCCTTCCAGAAACAAGCTGTGTGTATTGAGGTCCTTGATCAGTGAGTATGCTACCAGGTAATTAGAGATGGACGGTTTGTTTTGCGGTTTTGTATCTATCACTGATCGGCTGGTTCCTTTGGCCCATGGATTTCCACGAATAAGTCTAAAAATTCTAATGGAGGCCAATCCGCCATTTCAGATTTTTTAGAGACCGACATTTGTTGCAAGTGGGAGAGAAAGCTCCCTATAGTTGCTCCATCCCCCTGGCTTCTTTTAAAAGTTGACAACTTCAACTTTTTGGTTGACAATTTAATGTTCCTTGTGGAGCACAACTGAGATACCTGTGAGATATGCTAATAGCTAGATTAGCTACATGTGTGAGCAGTTAGAAGCTCAAAAGTTCGATGTGACAGTGATGCTATTCAGCTACCCATCAGTTGATTTAGCCCATGCTGCTAGTACCTCCAAGCTGAGTTCCTTAGGTGTGTTCCTTTTTCAGCACAAGCATGTCTCCCAAATTTATTTGGAGGGACATTTGAGGTGATGTGTGTGTGTGTGGGTACACGCAACTGTAGACACTGCTAAATTCAAAGTTTCTCGCTTTGCCTATAGTGCCGCCGATGGTGACATGATGGGTGACGTCACCCGTCGCCGTCGCCACCGGCGAAAGTTATGTTTCGCCGGTTTGCTGCATCGCGGGATTCCCGCAATTTTATTTGTTCAAGGGCTGTCACGTGACGCGACGGCCCTTGAAAAATGACATTTTGCCGGCGGCGGGTTTTCGTGACGGCGCCGTCGCTCCGTCGCTTGTCGCCGTCGCATGCACTATAAGCGCACGCGGCGGCAGCAATACTTTTGTTTTTGGGCGAATTCGCATCGCCGGCACTATAAGCACGGCCTTACGCTCATATTAATTTGAGTAACAGTTTTTTAACAATCCAGCATTGGATTGTTCTTTCTTTGTTGAAAAAAAAAATGGCGGATTGACCTTTTTGAGACTGATATGTGGATCAAAGCAACTGGCTGATCTAAGGCGGATCCAAATCTGAAAACAAATTTCACCCATCTCAACTTACCAATACCTTCTACCCTTTGATGAAACACATTGGGTGTCTGACGTCACATCACGAGTCATGTACTCTAACACTATAACCCCAAATAATACCACCAGAGACTTTCTGGAGAATATATACCAACATAACTAACATATGCATGTGGGGAATAGTGATGAGAGCCTGGTTGAAGCAGAATAACAGATACTGGAAGATAGCATGTCAAGGACTAAGATTGAGAGATCTTGGCTGAGTCCAGATGATGACCACCACCAACACTTGTTTCTTAGTCACTGGTGTACCTCCCCCTCTGGCTCAACAACCACCACCCCATCAGACTTGTGGGCATTTTCCAAATGAGGCAACAATACTACTATATCTACTCTAAGGGCCCAGGGGAAGGAGGGACAGGAGGAAGACTTTTGATTATGACAAAGAGGATGATGGAGGAGGCAGACCCAGTGGGTCCATCTCCCACATTTGCCTGTGTTGCTAATTTACTATAGAATGATACCTCAACAAGTGGTCCAGTGGTCCCTCAGTCATCCTCTTACTGCCACTGACTTTTTTGGGGCCTCCCCTTCTCAGTCCCTTACCTCTGGCCCTGCTGTGATGGTGCTTGTACTACTGGTGGTGGAGGTGGTTAGTGGTGTTAGTTTTGGCAGTGGGGGTGATGGGGGTGATGGGGAATCTGAAGACAGCATTGATTCAGAATGAGGAAGACAACAGCCTGTCTGAGTGACTCAAGGCCTATGGCGCCCCAAATTCTGGTGGTGATAAGTGTATCTCTCCTAGGTGGTGGTGGGAACAGTGGTGTAATTATAACTTTGTGGCCTGTCTAGTGGAAGACTGATGGTAGTGACATTTCCAGGTATCCCTATGATGATGGCTATGGTGGGTCCCTTTTTTTCCTACTATGAATGGTGACACTACATATACTGCAGTAGAACCACATACATTTCTCTGGGATGACAAAATAAAATATCTCCACACCAAGGATGATGGTGTTCCCTTCTCATAGTGGGTAGAAATTGTCCCTCGGAACACTGAGTCCTTCACTTGTCTTCCATCATCATTCCCCTAGTCATCACCATCATTTATATCATAATAAGGCCAGATAATAGTTAAAGATCATATGTAGTATGACAACCAAAAAAAAGTAAAAACATTTCTATTAGGTCTCTTTCCTAGCAATTAAGATGTGTGCAGTAAAACATTACTTGTTCAAACAATTAAGGACATAACTTCTGATTGTTCAGGAGCTGACAATGGAGGGAAGTTGATGCATTGCATGGACTCAGAGGTGTCAAAGGGGAAGATGCTTATCTGGATAGGAGAGCTTTAAAAGAGAATAATTTACATTCCTAATCAAGTTGAAAGAAAGGACACTTCATCCATATCATTACAGAGTAATATTTTATAAGATAATTCATGTACAGTACCAGCTTCAGTTATGTCAGATATATAAATATGTAAATTGCAAAAATATGTGGTGGTGGTCATGAAAAACGTGGGAGGAAATCAGGTTGATAAGTATAAGATACATGATTTCACACTTAAGTGTATGAAGAGTAGTAATGCATACTGAAAGCTTTAGTCACAATCCCCAGAATGCAATGCTGTGCGGGGCATTATTCTGGTAATTACGAGGAGGCAGCTACGGAGTATTTTTTGCTCTCTGCTTAAATGATAAATGAAATAATTCACCTGAGGAAATGATACCCCAAAACTTTGTGCTCTGTCAACCTTTTGTTTATTCAAGAAGCTATTTAAAAGACCCCCTTCCCTTTATAGTGCATATATCTATTTCTACATGAAAAACTCTAATTGAATCTGGTACAGATGTAGGCGCCGTTAATGCTTCTGCTGTTGCTTTGCAGTGGGATACACACAATGCACCAGCAGGTGCAAAAGCCATTGTAATGGCATCGGCAAGAGGGGAAAAGGTGCGGGGCTAACAAGCTATTGCACCCGCTGACACACAGTAATAAGAAAATCTTAATTATAAATGTATTTATATTTAACTTTTCTCCCAATGGGACTCAAAGCTCTTCACATTTACAAAAAGGAAAAAAGAAGAAAACATTTAAGGTTATAAAGCGACCAAACACAAGGAATGATACAATACAGGATGGGAGAATACTGTTGCTATCTTCTAAAATATACTAGGCTCTACTATTGGTTCATGATGCTAAATATGAACTTATTACGTTTTCGTAGAACAATCCATACTGCTATTGGGATTAGTTTAATTTATACTTAATAATTTACTGCTTTTACATTGTGAAGTTAATTTATGAACAAACTATGTACCCACAATTTGACATTACATTTGTAAATAAAAATCATGTTCCCAACCGCAAGGGGTGTTAGTCAGGATTCAGAGACGTTTGCTTGCCATGGAAATGTGATGCTTTAAAAAGCCCTGTTCAGGACCTCCTCTGATTCACCCATGACAAAGCGTGTTGTTAAACGTGAAATGTGGGTTGGTGTTCAGTACCGCTGACATTTTTCAGCTATGCCAGCCCAGTCGGCAGATCAATAAGAGGTACTAGTGATGGCCACATGATTTAGCCATCCAAATCCTCCCTCTCCTCTGATACTCTATACTGGTATGCTTTCAGCCTCTAGCTAGGAGAGATAGCATATTACAAAGACAACCTCAAATATCAGTGCTTCATGAAAACCTCTGTGGTAATGACAGACTTGTATCAGAAATTACTGCTCTCTGATTATACAGTATATGTAAACCCTCCTCTCATTAAAGTTCAGTTGATCTATCATTCCATTTGTGAGTTCAATGTTCTGGTTGATATGTTGTTCCTCATCTGACATGTACAGTACTATCTTCAATAGGACCAAAGACTGAACACCAGCCAGGTGAACTGATCTGTCTATGGGAGTTCCGTTGGCGTTCTCCTGCCGTGTGGGTAAAGATAAAAAAGGGCTTGAGTGCTGGGAAGTAGTGAATTAAAATCAATTGATATAGCACATAATGAACATCTTAGTGAGGGAAAAATATTCTAATGCGTTTTGTGCCTCATCTGGCAATTTATCAAAGAGTAAATAACCTAGGTCATTGCCATCCATAAAGTAGCTGTTCCACAGAGGAAGCCCAACTACCTCCGGGGAAGGGAAGGAAGGTTTAACTTTGATTGTGTTTTTTAATTACTCATTTTCTTTAATATGTTGAAAAACTGCACATTTTAGTGACTCCCCACACACCCCACACTCCCCACACTCCCCACACTACTCATACTACTCACACTCCTCACACTCCCCACACTCCCCACACGCCTGAGACCAAAAATTCAAGAACCCAGAAGAAGGTTCAACTGCAAAACGGTTGTTGATTTCATTATATAGAAATCACTTTTTTTCACTGTTTATTGATATATTCTACTCACGTTTGACACAGAGCTTTTTGTATATTTATAACACAGTGTTATTTTACTTGATTATTTAATACCATCATTGGTTCTTGGATATTCACTTTTACAAAAATAGAGTGCCGGGTGAAAATTCCTGCTCACATTTAGTGACATGTATTGTCAATTGCCTGAGAGATATTGGATATGAAAGAAAATAATATTATAATATTTCAGAATGATTTGAATTAAAAAGTTGCATGACAATAACAACTCATCACTCTTACGTTTAAAATGTAATTATTTGTTCATTCCCAGTTCTGAACCAGCAACGGACAGTCTAATGTTTAGATCCATTTAAAATATTACCTCTAATAAAGGTTACATTCTGGGTTTCCTTTGTTCAGTTTAGTTATTTGAAATATTACAAGAAATATGTAGAATTTGAATACAAATGAAACCGAAACACTGTACAAATAAATTAGAACTTCTCAGCAGGCAGCACAAATTAAAAGATAAATAAATAAATCACAACAATGATACAAATTTTAAAACCTTTATGAATCTTTTGTAATTTTGGCTAAGATGACACATGTTCAGTAGCTCATGTTTCAATGTGAACATTTGAGAAATGTTTGTGGTAAAACAAAATGATCTCACTTCCTCTCCTAATCCTCCTATATCAGAGGCAAATAAAAACCTGGGTATCATTGAAACATATATAACTATATTCTCTGGTGCCATGTAAAATATAGTTATCTGCTCCATTTTTGTGTACGCATTTATGATTTCAAATGTGTAAAAACTATGCACTACAGTATATGCATTTGACCCTGTTTTGTGTTTTCCTTTGGTATTTGCTGTTGCCAAAACTTATATAAATAAATGTTTTGGTGTTAGACTGTGGAAAAAATGTGAATTTGATGCCTTCAATCGTAACAGCATGTAATCTGGAGTTGTTGTTTGCTTCCTGTTTAAGTATTTATGCTATTTGGAAAAAATTTAGCAAAAAATAATGATGATGACGATGATAATAATTTATGTCTACTGTTTTTCCAAGTCTGGCAAAAAACAGGAAAAGGTCAAAGAAAGACATAACAAGACTAATTAGAAAGATGAATTTCAAAAGACCATTAAAATGTTACACAAGAGTACATTCAGGATGCTGTTCACTTTGTGGCCTTGAGCACTTATTCGTTCTTATTCTTTAATGTGGCAAAAAATGATTCACAAGATTCCGCTTCTGTAGCAGCAGTCACAAAAACTCTTATGTTAACACAGATACCCAGCAAGCTCAAACTCCCACACCCACCACAAAGTGAATATATATTTATGTCAACCAGAGAGCTACTGATTATTATTATTATTATTGAAGTATTTTACTTTATATGTTTTGTCAATTGGATGCAGCATTGGGCACCCCCTGTCTCTTGTTATATACAATTGCCACGCTCAGTAGCTCTCTGGTTTACATAAATATATATTCACTTTGTGGTGGGTGTGGGAGTTTGAGCTTGCTGGGTATCTGTGTTAACCTATGTCTCTTTGGAGGCTGTGGCACCTCCCCCCAGAGCTCACTCCTCCTCCTTCACCCTTTTAACTTGGAAGGTCATTTCACTTGCTGCAGGAACAAGACCCATTATGGTTTTTTCCCCTCTCACAGAGGTAAAAGGAAGGGTTCACAGTGTAGTGTAGGACCTGCATTATTTTGGTTATACCTTGACGTTGGTATGCAGGCTTATGACGCCTTTGGCCAAAGGGTTAACTAAATAACCAATTATTATTATTGAAGTATTTTACTTTATATGTTTTGTCAATTGGATGCAGCATTGGGCACCCCCTGTCTCTTGTTATATACAATTGCCACGCTCAGTAGCTCTCTGGTTGACATAAATATATATTCACTTTGTGGTGGGTGTGGGAGTTTGAGCTTGCTGGGTATCTGTGTTAACCTATGTCTCTTTGGAGGCTGTGGCACCTCCCCCCAGAGCTCACTCCTCCTCCTTCACCCTTTTAACTTGGAAGGTCATTTCACTTGCTGCAGGAACAAGACCCATTATGGTTTTTTCCCCTCTCACAGAGGTAAAAGGAAGGGTTCACAGTGTAGTGTAGGACCTGCATTATTTTGGTTATACCTTGACGTTGGTATGCAGGCTTATGACGCCTTTGGCCAAAGGGTTAACTAAATAACCAATTATTATTATTGAAGTATTTTACTTTATATGTTTTGTCAATTGGATGCAGCATTGGGCACCCCCTGTCTCTTGTTACAAAAACTCTTATGTACTGTATATAAGTTTTTTATAGCATGAGAAAATAAATGAAAGGAGTATGTCATTGGGTCCTTACTTCCACCCTTGTGTCACAGATGAAACAGTTGTGACATACATACTTTTTAAATTGTTTATTAATTTGTTTGATGTTGGCATAGAGAGCAAAGTCTCTAAATTGTGTAAGGTAGTAAAATCAGAGCAGGTTGTAATTTCTCTCCAGAAGGATTTGGATAGACTGGAAACTTTGGCAGGTAAATGACATATGAGGTTAAATTCAGATAAATGTAAGGTTATGCATATGAGAAAAAAAGAATAAATTGGAGACTTACAAAATAAATGGGGAAAAATTAGGTGATTCTATTATGGAGAAGGATTTAGGAGTTCCTGTAGACAACAAAACAAACACACACAAGCGCACCACAGATTAGTAAAAGGTGTATTACAAAATTTTAAAATTTAATAAAGGTCACTGTGACCAAAAGACAATAATCAAAAAATAAAATGTACAAAACAAAAACACATAAAAATACACATATGAAGCATGTACTATGTATGGTAATCACACCCTTTAAATGCTAAATCAAAACATAACTTCAGTGAAGTAAACAACTAGATGAGTTAAAAATACATCCACTGAGGATGTCTAATAACTCCTAGAAAGAACAAACCCAATTGAGGGGAACGAAACTAACCGCAAGAAGTGGTAGCAGGGGCTCAGTGTGAACACAACACTGTCCGGACACACGAACACACGGCAGGATAACCTCTCTGCAACCACTTCCTAGGGATCTCGTTCCAGCCAAAGGGAGACAGCTTCCTCTCGTGACCCCTACCGGTTTCGCAATCAATGCTTCATCAGGAGGTCACCCTTGTGTCACAGATGAAACAGTTGTGACATACATACTATTTAACTTGTTTATTAATTTTCTTGAGGTTGGCATAGAGAGCAAAGTCTCTAAATTGTGTAAGGTAGTAAAATCAGAGCAGGTTGTAATTTCTCTCCAGAAGGATTTGGATAGACTGGAAACTTTGGCAGGTAAATGACATATGAGGTTAAATACAGATTAATGTAAGGTTATGCATATGAGAAAAAAAAAGAATAAATTTGAGACTTACAAAATAAATGGGGAAAAAATAGGTGATTCTATTATGGAGAAGGATTTAGGAGTTCCTGTAGACAACAGGCTATACAATAGTGCCCAATGTCATGCAGTAGCTTCAAAGGCAAATACGATCTTATCTTGCATAAACAAGAATGAATGGAAGGAAAGTAAGCATAATTATACCCATGACCACACCTTGAATATGGAGTACAGTTTTGGGCCCCTCTCCATAAAAAAGACATTATGGAACTAGAAAAAGAGCCACCAAATTAATAAAGCGGAGGGAACATTTAGCTAATTTAGATTTTTAAAAAAAAGGGAATATAATAACTACAGTATAAAAATATATTCAGGGATAATTAAAGGAGCTTTCAAAAGAACTATTTATCCCAATGGCCTTACAACATTATTTGTTGTAATGTGGAGAATATCCACTGAAATGTAAAGCCTTACCTATGTTTGGGACACTTACTGACCCTACCACAAGGCCGTCCTGCCACACTTTAAACAAATATATTCAATGACAGTACAAGGAACTTTCAAAAGAACTATTCATCCCAAGGTCTGTACAAACTACACAAGATAATCCCTTAATGATGGAGGAAACAAGATTTTCACCAGCAACAAAGGAAAGGGTTGTTTACAATAAGGGCAGTTAAAATGTGGAATTCATCATGGAGACTGGAATGTGCACGAATAAATGTCCTCCTTGGCACTGGAACCCCGGATATCGATGTAGGTACTCTCCCATGGATATAGGGGTAACTTCTTTGGAGTCAGGAAGCAATTTAAATTTTCCCTTATGAGACAGCATTGGATGATGTTTCACTGTAGTTTTTACATTTGCCTTCCTCTGGATCAAAATACAGTAGATATTTAGGAATATAAGAAAGTATCTTCCTAAATTTAGCATAGATTTGATAGATATATGTTTTTTTTAACCTCATCTACTATGTAATACATGTAGAATGAGTAAAGCACTATACCCACATGGTTATCATGTCTGTGGCTGGTAATACTGTACAAGTATTGGGTTGTGTGGGCCCCCACAATAGGACCATGGCCATCACCACCGCAAAGACGCACTTCAAAACATTCTATTTTGCCAATAATGTACAGCTAATTGACATTATTATCACTGGATTTGTGGATCCAGGAAGTTCTCTTTTCATCCCAGTATAAATGGTCTGACCCTGATGTGAACTTCACTGTTATGAATAAAGCCAAATTCCACCATTCTAGAAGCGGTGTAGCTTGTTGTCTTAGCAGTAGGATATTTGTGTATGTGCTTTAAGCTTGACCATATACTGTATGCTTTTTGCTGATTGGCACTAAAACTTGTTTTACTAACAGCAGATGATACCACAGTTTCAGAAGAAGCAGAATGATAAAATACAAGATGTGATGTTTGAGTGAACACTTTGGTAACAAGGAGCTCTTTATTTGTTGAAAGGAAAGAAGGCAAGTTTGGCTTAAACCAAAATGGTGGAAGACCATGGGTCCTAATAAACCATAAAAATGATGTGATGGACAAAGACATAACTATCATTTGTTTTCATTCTGCTTTCCATTTGTTTTGCTTGATGTTTAAGGAGGATAGCATTGTCTGAACTTACTTTCCTTATTGCTATTTCAAATGTTCCCACAAAAGTGCAAGTATTTTTCAGTGTGCTGCAGAAAGATAACTTCCTCCTTTCCCTACTGTATCTCATGGGATGCTGTATACCTTGATGATGGCTTGTTGCTATTGTTGAATTCACAAAAGCATATAAAGGGTGGAATTCCATATCCAATTCCAATCTCCAGCTTCAGTTGATAAGGAGCAGTTCATATTTGTCTTGCAGCTCTTGAAGTATTATGCATGTTTTTGCCAAATGCTGAACGCGAGATTTTACGTACCACAGCCAGAATCACCTGTACAGATTTATTACGTTTCAGAAAATTCTGTAAGATCAAGTTGATAGTTTTTGCAAAGCAAGGAATGTGTTCCAACTCTCCAAGTCGTAGTGAATGGACAATGCTCCATTATTGGAAATTATGAAGCCTGAGGAGTCCAAGAGGGGTCAGCCATTTTGCAATTACATTCCTCAATTTAGCCAAGGCTTTGAAACTGATATGCTTCTTAGGGAAGCCAGCTTGCCTGTGAATGACTCTTTCAATCTATTGCTAGCAGACAGAGAAGATGATAATGACGGAACTGCTGCTGATACCAAGTATGCTGTTATGGTCATGTTATTTTGACCAGTGCTACTTGTCCACATCACTGGTCAACTGAATAGTTGGCACCATTTTTTACAGCGATGGTGACTTTTCCCTGCAGCTCCATGTACAAATCTGGGATGGCTTTTCTAAAGAAAGGAAATCTGTATGTAATTTTAGAAAAAAACAACAAGCAAACAACAAAAAAATAGATTTGTGTTACTGAAATTGCACTATCCATGTACATAGCGCTTTAAGCAGTGATACACATGTCATAATAGGAATAAGCACTTCACACATGAAAGTAGACATAGGAAAAGGAAATCCTGCCCTGAAGAACTTACAATCTAAGTGGTAGGTAGGGTGAATTTACAAAGATATCACTGTAGGAGGGTGTTATGGTAAGTGTGTATACAAGGGGTCATAGTAAATGTATATGAGATGTATAGTATTAGTCAACAGAGCTTCCTAAATGTTTAGTTAAAGAGGTGTGCTTTAATATGGACATTAAAGGTGGATAGACAGGATACTAGTCGGATATTGAGGGAATGTGCATTCCAGAGGTGTGGGGCAGTAAGTGAGAAAGGTTTCAGACAGGAGAGAACTTTAGATATAAAAGGGTAGACTGAAAACCTTTGTTACACAGACTTAGGTTCTAAATGTAAACATGTCACGTTTATTTTAGCTCAAATTGGTAAGAGCACAGGATTTGTTCTTTTGTTTTCCAATGCTTTAATACATGCCAGAACAATTCGCTGGGGTTCAAGTAAGGGGATCTATAACTATAGAGACAAAAACAGTATGGCTTGTTGCCAAGAATAAAACAAACACATGAAACAGCACAGTACTACAGTATTTTATACAGTTACTACTATACTCGTGCACACTACAGTTACTTACTCTGGAGATGTTCTTATACAGTTGATTTCTTTGTCCTTTAGGAAGTCGCAGATGCACTGTGTTTCGGGTCATTGTCTTAGAAGATCAGGTGACTTGATGTAAAGTATTCAGAAAACTATGGTGCAGCAGGCAGAGCAATAAAGACCCACAGGAAGTAAGCTTTATCCATGATACGTGGAGATAAAATGAAAATTACACACTGTTTTGCTTTATGGGTCATGTTAATGTGCAGTCACTATTCCCAACACTGAAACTGAAGTGGGATTTCCCTAAAATATAACTCTAGGTTC
This sequence comes from Ascaphus truei, assembly GCF_040206685.1. Lineage (NCBI taxonomy): Eukaryota > Metazoa > Chordata > Amphibia > Anura > Ascaphidae > Ascaphus > Ascaphus truei. The sequence goes on from NC_134486.1 coordinate 324,344,875, forward strand.
TGTGCCAATTCTAGATATTGACCCCCACACATGAAACATGAGTGGATACTTAGGTCAAGGTTTCAGGGATAAACTATTTTTTTGCTGAATGCCAAAGGGATAAATCATTCCAGGGCATCTGATGCTTCATCAGAAAATATGACAGCATCAAACTTTTCTCCACTCGCAATCTTTAGTTAACTGTTTAAACCTTGTGAACATCCATTTTCATGGGATACACTGAAATAAAAAAAACGTGGTTAGAATGGGAATATGGTACAATATTGATCAGGGACCAGCTAGATTACTGAGAGCCTGAGATTGGAGGCAGACTACGGGATAGCGCAGGGAGGCATGGAGGACCCATACAGCAAGCCTACCAGCAGCATGCATCAGCACGGGAATGTGTGATGTCACAATGCCAGGTGGGTTCTAGTAGAAACCAGGAAGTGGTGAAGTGAGGACACCGATGCCACTGCTCAAGCCTAAGCAACACTCAGACGCCAGAGAAAACATAGACTGCGAGGACCAGCATAATACTGTCCTGAGAGTCTACAACTGTATAAGATTATACACAAAAGAGTGGAGAATGTGTGATTGGCAATCCAGGTGTCTGTTTTATGTTTTTTAATCAATTGTTTTAGCGGATCTATACTATGTTGCTTTCTCTTCCTATTCTATGTCACTAATGCAACCAATATATGCATAACTGCAATCCACGGCTACAAAAGGAGCCTTGAAGTCTATCAAGTCATAACATATGTGTGAGTCTGTCTAAATCAAAAGAGCATGATTGCATTTATAGCCTGGCCTTTGGCAGCTATTGCTAATTCTGGGCCTTTCCTCTGTCAGTCCTGTTAGAACAGGCAGTGGAAAGGTTAATTCCTTCAGTTGGCCTGTTTGCATTTCAGCTCTGAGTATTGTAGCAATATTCAGGGGCGGGCCTAAGCAACCTTTGAACATGTTAATCCAAAGGGTGGCTATGAGTTGGAACACCCCCTGATGTGTGTGAGCCAATCGGTATCCAGCTTTGAGTTGTAATGATTCAAAGCTAGAGACACTCCCTGAGGATATTCAAATTGAGACATGTTTTCCTAAATTAATACAACCACTAGGCAACACATAAATGAAAACCAGTAGCCAACAAAATACATAATTTAATAAAAACGCTAACCAATCTGTCCAAAAAAAAATACACAAGTCATCACAATTCAAACAATTTAATCTAAACAATAAACAGAAATAGAGAATATAACAGTCAATAGAAGAAATGCATTTGGCCAAAAATGCATTGCCTACCACTGTATTCACCTGTACCCTAAACAGGCACAGATTAATACATTAGCTATCAATGGGCAATAAAAAACATTTTTTAAAAATCCAATAAAAAAAAATAAACCTGTAAAAATAAAAGTACATACATTCAATAGTTACAGAGGCGGCACATTTTATTTGAGTGCGGCTAGCTCCGCAAGCCGGGGGATGCCCCGGCATGCTAGCCGCACTCCCTCGGCGTGCCGCGCGTCATCGACGCGCGGTAACGCGTCATCGGGTGCCTGCGCCCCCTGCACGCGCGTCCAGGGCTCCCCGAGGGAGCCCTGGTGTCCCGCGATGTGGGGGACGGCGGCAGGGGGTTCCGGGGGACCCGGCGGACCCGGCAGCGGGAGGGAGAAAGCCCCGATCGGAGGGCGCTGCTCCGTGTCTTCGGCGCGCGCCCGGCACATCCCGGCGCGCGCCTGGTTACTGCTGCGGCCGAGAACGGGCAAATGCTCGAATAAACTCGGCCGCAGCAGTATCTTACCTTTAGAAGCGTTGGCCCACCGAATCCTGGGGAATCAGCAAGCTCTCGTACTGTGACATCATGAAACTCAATCCAATGCCATCCACCGTGAAGATCTGGAACAGGTAACCAAATTCTTCAATCCTTAATCTTCTCTCATCTTCTTCTTTCTTCATCTGTGATTATTTCTTTATTTTCTTTATCTTCTGTCTTCATCTGTAAATCCAATAACCCCATGTTAAATCCACAATGTTGACCCGTCAGCTTCTTGAGCTCAAATGAGACGTCCTGCCTTAAATATAGCCAGTGATGTCACATTTGGGTGGCAAATGGTTCACATGCCACCTGATTGGCTGTGAAAACCATGTGCCCTTTTTTTATGTGATGTCATGTAAAGGGACAGAACCCAGCCAATCAGAATGGCTGTGATTCATTTCCCTTTAACATGATTTACAAAATCCAAAATGGCTGCCGTCACATGGTACTTCAGCCAATCAGATTGTGAGAACTATATCCCCAATCTGATTGGTTGTAGTAGACCATGTGACAGAGTCAATTTTTGGAAAGGATGTGACGTCAATCAAAGGGAGTCACATGGTCTACTACAACCAATCAGATTGGCGATATACATATCCCAATCTGATTGGCTAAAATAGCATGTGACTGTGGCCATGCTTCAGTGCTCCAGAATAGGGGAACATGCTTTAAACTGGTTTCACTAATACAGATGTGCCCAGACTTACTGTTTTTGATACCATGAACATGTTCAGCTGATAGACCGCAGTGTGGTCTGTGCTCAATCAAGGCCCGTGAAACGCTTGTGAGGAGAATTGTCTTTGTTTGTCTGTGCCATTTTTATGTAGTTCAATAAATATTTTTTTATTTTTTCAATCGCTGGTGAGGTTTCAATCTTCTTAGGAGCTGCAAATACAAACATAGACATAAACCTGGCGCATGTGTACAAAGATGATGTGAAACAACAAATGTGTCAAAATCAATGTGAATAAAGGATATATGTGATACAATAAAGCGGTGTCCTTCTTTTCAGATACTGAATGGTGGATGAATAAACACTGAATTCAAAAGTCTCTCCTTTGCAGCAGATAGTTTTCCTGTATTGTAAGACAAAAACCAGGGTCAAAACATTGCGCAGTTTTGTAATTTCAGCAATGAAGTCCTCCCATTTCTGATTCAAACAAATGCCCACTTTCTAGATTTAAAGTAGGCAGCATGCAGTGGAGAGAATCTGTATATAGCTTCTTCTAGGTCCAGACGTTATCAGGTTCACAACGAACCCCACGTGGTTCTCCTGGTCCCGATGGGCACTAAAAGAAACTTCTTCTCAGGAAATTTCTCCTTGATCTGTTCCCAATCTCCTGTATATATTCTCCAACAAGGAATGAAAAGAAACAGAGGATTGCACAATATCTAAAACAACTTTAATAACGCCTCCAGAACTGGAACCTTCTTAGGAGCTGCAGTCTCATCAATCTGCCTTTCATTTCTATTCACTTAGCTGGACTGTAAATATGCATATTTACTAAATCATGCTTTTGGGTGTCTTATGGAATATCAATGCCTAGTAAATATGGGTATATATATATATATATATATATATATATATATATATATATATATATAAAACATACAAAAAGAGTAGCGCCAGTGATTATGTGGTTAATATACTATAGTGTGAACATATAAAATTATAATATATTATATATTAACTCGTGAACAAATTAAGTGATAACCACCACAAATGTGAATATGATAATATAAACAACTAATAATAACACAATGACCAAATGAACAAAAAGTGAGAAAGGAAAATAGAATAAAAATGCAATAATATTGTATATATATATATATATATATATAAAAAAATATAAAAAAATATAGAACCAGTCCCAATATGAAGTCCAGAGAATATATGTAGTTATATCCAGTAGAAGGGGAACTTCAGGCTGCTCTCAAATGGATGAACCACATCCAGTAGAACCTGTGGACAAGAAAAGAGGAGAGAGCTCATGCCCCATAGCGTAAAAAAGTAACAATTTATTGGATTGGGGATGGGAGAAGGGGAGGGATAAGAATCGCACTCACAAGATGTCAAATACAAATGCACAATTGTGAAATATTATATCACCACCAAGCAGCAATATCACCGCTTGGTGGTGATATAATATTTCACAATTGTGCATTTGTATTTGACATCTTGTGAGTGCGATTCTTATCCCTCCCCTTCTCCCATCCCCTTCTCCCATCCCCAATCCAATAAATTGTTACTTTTTTACGCTATGGGGCGTGCGCTCTCTCCTCTTTTCTTTTTTTCTTCATATATATATATATATATATATAAAGCAGAAAATAGCCGTGTTAGTCAGTTGCGAAATTAGTTCTTCAGTATTAGGTGATACCTTTTTTATTGGACTAACAATTTATGTCATAGGACAAGCTTTCGAGAGTTCTCCTCTCTTCTTCAGGTCAAGCAATACTGATATACAAGATCCCACAGCCAGTCACAACCATAGAACATTCAATGTTAAAGGATCATACAGCTGCACATCCAGGAATATAATGTATATGATTCAGTGCAACAAATGTGACCAAGGTTGCTACATTGGGGAACCAGCCAAAAACTACAAGGAAGAATGAATATGCACAGACACTCTATACTCCATCACGAAGAAGAAAGATACTGCTCACCTGTGGGACATCACTTCTCACAACCAGATCATTCCATAAATGATTTAAAAATCAAAATCCTCAATGGAATGTTTAAAAGCAACCAAGAACGGAAAACATTTGAACTCAGAATGATAAGACTCTTTGACACCAAAACCAAAGGACTTAATGCGGACATGGTTTTCTCACTCCCTATAAAAATTGTTTGTAATTATCCTGCTTGCCTCAATTCTTATCCACACTTTCTCTCCCCCCCAGCATCCCTTCCCCTCCCCACCTTTCTTTGACACTGTCCCCTGGCTTCAAACACTTAACACCCTACCTTATCTACAGTAAATATCTGTTGGTTTTTTTCCCCTCTCTCTACACTGTTTTAGCCATTGAATCCTTTGTATATCAGTATTGCTTGACCTGAAGAAGAGAGGAGAACTCTCGAAAGCTTGTCCTATGACATAAATTGTTAGTCCAATAAAAAAGGTATCACCTATTACTGAAGAACATATATATATATTGTGACAGAAACCAGGGGATAGTAATAAATTCCATATATAGGGCTCCCAGGATACTGAACAGTTTCTGTCCTGTTTAGGCTGGAAGTGCAGCCTCATAATACATGCACTCCATCCCACAGTTTAGCAAGTGCTGGAACTGAGGGATGAGGGATCCAAACCAGAGTTTGTCTGCTGCCTGATTTCTGTCACCTGTCCTGCTAATTAGAAATCAGGTATTTAAGACTGATTTCCTGGTTCCTATTCCCTCTCCCCCAAGAGCCTGGAGGCAGGAAGTCTGCTGGAAGCAGAGAGGGGAAAAGCCTCTCCCCAAACAGGTTAAACCATTCTGCCCTTTTTTTGTCTAAAACTGCAAAGTTCCTTATTTTGTTGTTGGAAGTGGAAAAGCCACTTCAACCCTGAGTCAGGGAAAACCTAAGTTAAGTTATTGTTCAGGTGAGCAGGTTTTTTGTTTTGCTTGTGTTTCGGTTGTATGCACTGTTGCAGTCTCTGTGCCTGGGACTGAATAAACCAGGCATAGCCTGTTTAAAGTAACAGCACGTGACGCCTCGTCATTTAACCTACCCTAAAAGACCGTGTTCTAACAGTCCCGGACAGACGGCGGAGCCCCGGAGTAAGCCGTTTGTCACATATGGTGGAGAATGCGGGCAGAACACTAAAAGGTCTGCGGGTTAAAGAACTTTAAAAAAAAAAAAGTTTTTTTTCTCTCCAAACAAAATGGAAGACGTGGTGAGTGCGCTGGTATGCAATGTCACTGCCCAGAAAGACGCGAATGAAATCCAGCAAGAGGCGAATGCAGCCCTACAAAAGGCGAATGCAACCCAGCAACAGCTGCTAATAGCCCAGCAAGAGATTAATGCAAACCTGCAACAGGCGAATGCAAACCAGCAAGAGACAAACTGCTTGCTGAGAGAGGAGCAACAACGGTTCGCCCAGGGCTTACAGCAGGAACTCGAGATCCTGAGAGAGACTATCAATAAGACTCCACTGGCGGAGGCAGCCCAGTCCCGAAAATGACCAGGGCAAGCCACTACCTTCAGAAGATGGGGCCCTCGGATGATGTTAAAACCTATCTTCTCACGTTTGAACGCACGGCACAGAGAGAGGGATGGCCAGAAGCTGAGTGGGCCAGTCTAATCGCACCCTTCTTAAGCGGCGAACCCCAGAAGGCTTACTTTGATCTAGAGCCAGCCGAAGCTAACGTCTATGCAAAATTGAAGTTCGAGATCCTCGCCCGCCTCGGCGTAACCACGGCTGTTCGTGCCCAAAGGTTCCACGCATGGTCCTTCATGTTGGATAAAGCCACCCGAAGCCAGATGTATGACCTCATCCACCTCGCTCAGAAGTGGCTACAACCCGAGATCAACTCAGCAAGCCACATCGTGGAACAGTTGGTCATGGACCAGTTCTTGAGGAAACTTCCCTCTGCCCTACGCCGTTGGGTCAGTCAGAGTGACCCCCACAATGCAGATAAGCTGGTGGCCCTCGTAGAAAGGTACAATGCAGCAGAAGAGCACCCGCAACCCATAGTCATGGAGCATCCTCACTACCCAAGGTTCCAGAACTCTTCCAGAGACGGTAAAAGGGTAACAGCACCAGCGGCTCGCACACTAAGAGCAACAGCCAACATGGGGAGCCGAAAAAGGGCTCTAAGTGGGACACAGACTATGTACCTAAATGTGTAAATTGTTATGAGAGGGGCCATACCGCGAAAGTCTGCCCACTAAATGCTGAACCAATGCAATGCAACAGCGTTGAACCTTATTCGCTGTGGTCCCAATGTATGGGCCCTAGCCCAGAGGACCCCTTGAATAACCATCTGTGGGCATTTGTAAAGGTAAATGGTAAGAGGGTTTGGGCACTTCTTGACTCTGGGAGTATGGTCACACTAGTGTCTGAATACCTGTTGCCCATTGAGAAAAATCAGGTAAACAGTTCACAAAGAGTGGCAATTTGTTGTATACATTGGGATAATCACGAATATTCCACTGTTGATGTTCTTATTGAAACAGAGTTTCAGGTGTAGTACCCAAACTGGCACATGATGTGTTAATAGGGACAGACTTTCCCCATTTTCTAAAAATGTGGTCCTCCTCTCAGAAAAGCGCCCAGAGTTCAATAGCGGACCATAACGAAGTAACAGAAGAAACAAATCCTTTCCCTTTTTCAGAAATAGAGGTTGACGAGTGCCCAAATAAGAAGGGGAAAGAGGATGAGTGCTGTAAAATTCCCTTCCCCATGGCTACCTTAGTAGGGAATATCCCATATCAAGATGTTAAACAGGCACTTACCACCCCAGAACAGGATAAGACCTTCGCTGACCCAGTGGTCAGTCCTGGGAGTTTTAAGAAGGCCCAGTGGGAAGACCACACATTAGCAGAAGCAAGGGGGAATATACGGGACCAGAATAGTACTCCTGGCCAACTAGATAGGTCACTTGCCTACCCCTACTTCGAGGTAGAGAATGACCTAGTATATTGGGTTGGTAAAAGGAAATAAATTATAACTAAACAATTGTTGGTACCACGGACATTCCATAATGTAGTATTACACCTCGCACATAGTCACCCATTGGGGGGACACCTAGGGGTGGAAAAGACAAAAGAAAAGGTTCTCCGAAGCTTCTATTGGCCTGGGGTTCTGGCAGAAATTACAAATTATTGCTCCTCATGCCCAGAATGTCAGATCACCGCCCCGTTCAAAGCGTATCGTAGCCCATTGGTACCCCTTCCCATAATAGATGTACCATTTGACCGGATTGCTATGGATCTAGTAGGACCCCTAATAAAGTCTGCTAGGGGACATCAGCATATATTGGTAATATTAGATTATGCCACCCGATATCCGGAGGCAGTTCCCCTACGTAGCACCTCTGCTAAAAACATAGCAAAGAGTTAATAGTTCTGTTTACCCGGGTCGGAATTCCTAAAGAGATCTTAACTGACCAGGGAACACCATTTATGTCCCAAGTAACAAAAGAGTTATGTAAACTCCTAAAAATCAAGCATCTCAGAACCTCAGTCTATCATCCACAAACAGATGTTTTAGTGGAACGGTTCAATAAAACCTTAAAGAGCATGTTACGCCGGGCGGTCGATAAGGATGGGAAAAACTGGGATTGTTTGTTACCATACCTGTTATTTGCCATTAGGGAAGTTCCCCAATCATCCACAGGCTTCTCCCCATTTGACTAAAGAAAAAGAATGGTGTAAATAGCGCTAAAAATATCAATTTAGATCAAAATAAAATATTACACAATAAAAACCACAATGTAGTATATTAACTAAATATAGAACGGCTGCCAGGAAAAGAACTAACCCAAACACAGTTAGTGAAAAGCACAGAGAAAACAATACAGACCGGCGCCTCAAATGTCCAAAAGTGAATTAAGTCCAAAGATGTGCTGCAGTGTCCAGTACAGATGATCTAGTTGTTAGACAGCAGGCTCCACAGCAGCAACCGTGGTATATAATGCAGGGAAGATAAAGGGAGAAATCATAGCGTGACACTGTATATGTGAAACATGTAACACACACACACACACACACAAGACATACACCACTAACAACACTGACAGAAAGGCTGACAATATAACAGAGATTTATTAGAACAATATACTAAAAATGGCAGTGAACTATGGAGCAGGTCTAGGGTCCGGTGTGTAAAACCGGAATCCTACTTACAACAATCCAGAGTTTTCAGGCAGTGTGTAAGGAATCCGCTCCACGGTTTACTGGTTGCCTTACCTTGCAGACATGTGCAGTCCTGGAGCACCTCTCCTGATGTTTGCTGCAGCCTGGATTCACTCACCAAAGCAATACACACTCCCTCTGGTATCTATTGCAGCTGTGCAGCCTATCACTGCAACCTAGACTTGCATTCACTCATTGGAGCAGTACCTTCCGGGTACCCCCCTCCGGGGATTGGCCCGCTGGCCTTTAAGTACTGTCTTCCCCATAATGCTCCCTGCCGAGCATAGTCCTTACTGGATGTCACTTACTGTTCTGCCACAAGCCCTCGCTTGTTCCTGTCTCTCATGCTGAAGCGGAGTATTCTCCTTGTTGTCTGCAGCTCCAGGTTTCCTAAGGCCGGCTGCTATATTCATGCAGCGGTCTGCTCCAGTCTCCTGTGTTGTAGCTGAGTTCTCTTCTTGTTGACTTCAGCTCCTTGTTTCCTGTGACCGGCTGCTATATTCACGCAGCGGTCTGCTCCTGTTCTCCTGTGCTGAAGCAGAGGTTTCGTCCCTGCGTCCTTCAGCCTCCTGGATTCCTGCACAGAAGCGGAGGTTTCGTCCCTACGTCCTTCAGCTTCTTGGATTCCTGCACTGCAGCGGTGGTTTCCCTGTCTTTCTATAGCTTCCTGGTTCCTGGGGCCTACTCTTTCCCTAATCTAGAGAGGCCGTGTCCTGGTTCCTGCGCTGTTACAGAGGATTCCCCAGGCCGCTCAGGACTCTTGCGCTGTAGCACTGGTTCACCCGTGCAGCTAAGCGGTGTGCTACACTGGTCTGCTTACCATCTCCTGTGACCAGCACCATGGGCCATGGCCGTCGCTCGCGCAGAGCCCAACCCCGCGCTCCTAAGCTGAAGTGGGTTTCTCCTGACTACATGTTGCCAAACTCTTGCTTGAACAATGTTTATCCTGATATCTCCAGCCCTGACCCTGGCTTGTACAACGACGACGCTGTCTTCTCCTATCCTGATCCTGCGATGTACGACAACGAACTGCGCAATCCGGATCAGCCTGCGCGGTCTCAGGTCGGTGCTTTTACAACCCCACCTCAGCCTCGCGGTCCGAACCAGGTTTGTGGCAAGCACAATCGTGACACAGTGATAGCAAGAGATGCAGTCCGGTATCAGCTAATCCTAGGCGCGTGGTGCTTCTATAATGGCCGCCGGCGCCTCCTCTGATAGCTATCAGGCCGGGTGTCTCTGCAGGCCAATCCTCGCGAGATTTTCCGTCCGGAATGACGTCACTCGCTAGGTGGAGCTATTCGCCGCTTGCCACTTGCCACACGTCTCCACTGCCGTCTGGAACTAGGGATTAATGCAGGGGTCCGCTCCTTGTGGTGTTCACTAACCAAATGATTCTCTAAAACACCCAGGGTGTTGGCCTGCAGAGACGCCCGGCCTGATAGCTATCAGAGGAGGCGCCGGCGGCCATTATAGAAGCACCACGCGCCTAGGATTAGCTGATACCGGACTGCATCTCTTGCTATAACTGCTTGAAAACTCTGGATTGTTGTAAGTAGGATTCCGGTTTTACACACCGGACCCTAGACCTGCTCCATAGTTCACTGCCATTTTTAGTATATTGTTCTAATAAATCTCTGTTATATTGTCAGCCTTTCTGTCAGTGTTGTTAGTGGTGTATGTCTTGTGTGTGTGTGTGTTACATGTTTCACATATACAGTGTCACGCTATGATTTCTCCCTTTATCTTCCCTGCATTATATACCACGGTTGCTGCTGTGGAGCCTGCTGTCTAACAACTGGATCATCTGTACTGGACACTGCAGCACATCTTTGGACTTAATTCACTTTTGGACATTTGAGGCGCCGGTCTGTATTGTCTTCTCCCCGTTTGAACTATTGTATGGCCGACACCCAAGGGGCTTACTGGATATAGCCAAAGAGACTTGGGAACACGAGGTTACCCCTTACAGAAGTGTAATAGAGCATGTTGCCCAGATGCAGGACCGCATAGCTGCAGTCCTACCTATAGTGAGGGAACACATGGAAAAAGCTCAAGAGGCACAGAGGAATACGTATAATAAGGGTGCTAGGGTCAGAATTTTTTTTCCAGGCGATAGGGTACTAGTTCTGGTTCCCACCGTAGAGAGTAAATTCCTTGCTAAGTGGCATGGGCCATATGAGGTCTTGGAAAGAGTGGGAGAAGTAAATTATAGGGTGAGACTGCCAGGTAGGAGGAAACCTGAGCAAATTTACCATATAAACCTACTTAAGCCCTGGAAAGATAGAGAGGTCTTGTTAACCCTAGTACCCCCAGGTCAGTCAGAGAATCGAGAAACTGACCCAGAGGTTAGCATAGCTGAAACCCTGTCCATTCATCAGAAACGCGAGGTCCAGAATTTAGTGAGAAGAAACAAAGAAGTCTTCTCTACACAGCCAGGTAGAACTAGCGTAATTGAACATGACCTAGTCTCTGAACCGGGGGTCCGAGTTAACCTTAAACCGTACTGAATCCCAGAGGCCAAAAGAGAGGCTATAAGTTTAGAGGTTAAAAAAATGCTAAAACTAGGTGTAATTGAGGAATCCCAAAGTGGGTGGAACAGCCCTATAGTTTTAGTCCCAAAGCCAGACGGTACAACAAGGTTTTGCAATGACTACCGTAAACTAAACGCTGTGTCAAAATTTGATACTCATCCTATGCCCAGGGTTGATGAACTGGTAGAGAGACTGGGCAAAGCCCGATATCTCACGACCCTAGACCTAACAAAAGGGTACTGGCAGGTTCCCCTCACAGAAAGGGCAAATGAAAAGACAGCCTTCTCAACCCCAGTCGGCCTCTTTCAGTATAGGGTGCTGCCTTTTGGCTTACATGGAGCTCCCGACACATTCCAAAGAATGATGGATAAAATTTTAAAACCACATACTCGGTAGGCTGCCGCCTACCTGGATGATGTGTTAATCCACAGTGAAGATTGGCAATCCCACCTTCCAAAGGTCCAAGCTGTGCTTGACGCAGTTCGGTCTGCTGGACTAACTGCTAACCCCGCTAAATGCTCTATTGGTCTGGAAGAGGCCAAGTATCTGGGGTATTCTATTGGCAGAGGTTTACTCAAACCCCAAACACTCAAAGTAGAGGCGATACAAAATTGGCCAAGGCCAGTTACAAAAAAACAAGTGAGGACCTTTTTGGGATTAATTGGTTACTATAGAAGGTTTATTCCCAATTTTGCAACTAAGGCAACCCCACTAACCGACCTCACAAAAGCAAGAGGGCCGCTAATGGTAAAGTGGTCCCCGAAACCGAACAGGCCTTTAGAAGCCTGAAAGAAGCTCTCTGTGCCCAACCAGTGTTGTCACACCTGACTTCTCTAAAGAGTTTTTAGTCCATACCGACGCATCTGAGGTAGGGCTGGGGGCGGTACTCTCCCAGGAGTCTCAAGGTGAGGAGCACCCCATCCTTTATTTAGGTAGGAAACTAAATCCCCAGGAGAAAAATTACTCCATAGTTGAGAAGGGCTCGCAATAAAGTGGGCTGTAGAGACGCTCAAATACTATCTGTTGGGGAGAAAATTCCAGTTGGTCACAGATCATGCACCCCTCACCTGGATGTGTCAAAACAGAGAGAAGAATGCTAGAGTGACCATGTGGTTCCTAAGCCTACAACCCTTTAAATTTTCTGTGGATCACAGGTCAGGCACAAACATGGCAATGCTGACGGGTTGTCAAGGATGCACTCCCTTATATCCATGGTCGCTCATCCCTCGAGGTCTGAGCTGGGGGGGAGGATATGTGACAGAAAGCAGGGGATGGTAATAAATTCCATATATAGGGCTCCCAGGATACTGAACAGTTTCTATCATGTTTAGGCTGGAAGTGCAGCCTCATAATACATGCACTCCATCCCACAGTTTGTCAAGTGCTGGAACTGAGGGATGAGGGATCCAAACCAGAGTTTGTCTGCTGCCTGATTTCTGTCACCTGTCCTGCTAATTAGAAATCTGGTATTTAAGACTGATTTCCTGGTTCCTATTCCCTCTCCCCCAAGAGCCTGGAGGCAGGAAGTCTGCTGGAAGCAGAGAAGGGAAAAGCCTCTCCCCAAACAGGTTAAATTATTCTGCTCTTTTTTTGTCTAAAACTGCAAAGTTCCTTATTTTGTTGTTGGAAGTGGAAAAGCCACTTCAACCCTGAGTCAGGGAAAACCGAAGTTAAGTTATTGCTCAGGTGAGCAGGTTTTTTGTTTTGCTTGTGTTTCGGTTGTATGCACTGTGGCAGTCTCTGTGCCTGGGACTGAATAAACCAGGCATAGCCTGTTTAAAGTAACAGCACGTGACGCCTCGTCATTTAACCTACCCTAAAAGACCGTGTTCTAACAGTCCCGGACAGACGGCGGAGCCCCGGAGTAAGCCGTTTGTCACAATATATATATATATATAAAGAAAAGTGGCACCTAACCTACTAATATTAAATTACAAAACAATGAAAATACAACAAATATTGTGTAAAATTGAGGAAGATAAAAAGTCAAATTGGTTATACTTAAGTCCAGCAGCCAGAGTCCAGGAGAGAGTTCCACGTCCCTCCAAATTGTGAGCAAAGAAGAAAAGATGTCCTCTGGCGCGTTGCCTCAAGTACAGATGTTGAACATAACTTGGATAAATGCAAAATAAGATAGCAATGTATCAAAAAAGGTTATTAGCCTAATAAATACTTATTATTAATTTCATGCACTTACAAATTGAATGTAGTTCGTGTTCTATGAATTCATTCCCATTTGGAATTCCAGAGGTTAATCAGGATAAGCTAGAACTCCAATTGATCCAGAATATACAATACAAATAAGAGAGAAAAAAAGATCATGGCAAGGTAATTTATTACAAAAGACGGTTAGAGCAATATTGCACTTACAGCCAGCACTTGATAAAAACAGTGTTTTTGGATAGCTTCCCAGCGCGTGGTGAGAAAATACTTTTTTCAATTGAGAGCAGTATTTAAACCACAATGCATTATCCCTGATGAAGCTGTTGCGAAACGCGTTGAATTGCATCTTACAAGCCACACTAGCTCCTGTGACGTGTGAATCTCCCTTTACCGAAGTTGTCAGCTGAATGCCGTGTAATTTTCCCGTATGCGGATGCGAGCGGGACCAGTGACACTGCTGTGAAAGATCTCCTCCCGGCACCTCCTGCGCACGTTATTGGTGGGAAGGAGAGGTGGAGTGTCTCTCCTTGATGCGAACACTGAGGAAACGGACGCAGCGGACATACAGCAGTGAAGGGGGTTTGGATCCTGTGGAGCCTGGATCGTGAGCCGGACAACTATTACAAGCAGAAGATCCATACCACGTGCTGGAAAGCTATCCAAAAATGCTGTTTTTATCCAGTGCTGGCTGTCAGTGCAATTTTACTCTAACCAAGTCTTTTGTAATTAATTTACTGTTCCATGATCTTTTTTTCTCTATTATTTGTATTGTATATTCTGAATCAAGTGGAGTTCTAGCTTATCCTGATTAACCTCTGAAATTCCAAATGGGAATGAATTCATAGAACATGACCTACATTCAATATGTAAGAGCATGACTTAATTATAAGTATTTAATAGGCTAATAACCTTTATTGATACATTGCTATCTACTTTTGCATTTATCCAATCTATGTTTAACATCTGTACTTGAGGCAACGCGCCAGAGGACATCTTTTCTTCTTTGCATATACTGTATATATACCATAAAACCAACTTTTCAATGGCATCTAAATATAAATACATCTAAAAAGTATCATAACAGAAAGGGTTGACTGAATTATCAATATTATTCAAAATATGCCAATGAGAAAAATAGAGGAACAGGTTGCAGTATGTGGATATTTACATTCCTGTCTTTTCTGTCACAAATTAAGATTAATTTCCGTTTCAGAAGGTGATATAGAACATTGCAGCATAAAATGTGTGTACTATGTAAAATTGGAGTAAAGGTGAAGAACCAATAAGTGACATTGCACATCGTCAATGAGTGCAAGCAAACTGCAAGAACTTTGGGGACATTGCACCTGGCGGAAGTATTTGATGCAATGTGCTACTTCAAAACATGGGGAATGAAGCATTCGAACTAACCTATTACCCAGGATATTCCAAATTTATTTAAATTATTGGTGCTTTTTAGACACCAACAACATTAATTTAATTCTTTAGATATTTTGATTGAGCAGACAGCAGCTTCGGTAATGATCAAACAAAAAAATGTGTTATTTCTGCAGACTTCTGTTGACTAAGAATTGAATAAAGATCAAATATGCTGCTTATTTATCAATTTGGACATGACTATTTCATGAATGTAAACGTGTCTGTTTCCATTTTTGTAATCTGATATGCCATCAACATTTTTACACTTTTCATGGAAATTTGTTGCAATGATAAAACATTTGATGTTTGACTGAACTCTTGCCAGTCGTGTAATCTATTACAATTGCAATAAATTCCCATATTAAACATAAGATGTTGTGCGTACATGTTATCTATCATCAGGAGAACTATTAAAATAAGATATTTTTTCTCAGATCTGCATACATTTATTCATTACATAATTTGATTAAATGCATTCCATATGGCTTTTTAGTAACATATATGATATTTTCCTTAACATACATGTAGTGTACAATATATCATCATTGCTTTCAACATAACAACAATTACAGACATTACAACCTTAAAACCATCTCAAACCAAAATATAAGACAAGATACTTATCATAATTACACCATCTTCATAAAATAAAACCATATTTCTTTAATGGCATTTGCTTTCTATATAAAAGTGATAACAGATTTTACAGTAGGTACCAATGATGTGAGGAAGCATCCTTTACCAGGCTTGTGAAGAAGGTAATGCCTTGACCATTTTAGCAATCTTAAAATACGTTAAAAGAGAAAAAGGTTGTACATCTAGGTACTGCAAGATTACAGTAAGATTGCAAATAAGAATAGTGCTTAAAGTCAAAGGAAACAGTGTATTCCTATAATTACCTGAGCTAAGCAGCTTGACAAAGAGTTACCTCAAAACAAGACAGTTGTGTAATTAGCCAGTAAAGAATGACATTTGTTTTTGAAACTAATTCCCATGGGCATATACTGTAGCTTCTGCTAATGTTGCACCAAAAAAGTTGCCAGAAAAACCTGCTTATATACAGTAGCCAGAAATAATAGATATATTTGAGAAACGTGCATGGCTTCATACGTGTATTGTAAAAAACTGGATTGAAAGGGTGAAACAGTTAAGATTTCAAAATGTAATTAGTCTGAAAGGTACAGTACTGTACAGTATGTTTCAAACGTGCATCCAGTGGTAAAATTAAAATCAATTAGGATAGGTTGTTGATTACATTAAATATCACAGGTGGGTTCGAAAATAAAAAGAAATTGTGAAGAATTTTTTTTTTTTAAAACAATTTATCAAAACCTTTTCTTCATTATATAATCCAAACATACTGCCTGTCTCTAAACAGCCTGAAATCATTTTGTTTATGGTACAGTATTATTATTACAGCAACTTGAACATCAATAAGCTGCTTTAAGACATGTAAGAATAACATCCAGAATCATTTGCCAGTGGTAGTTTCTTGCCAGGTCCCTCACATGTAGTAGAAAGAGATTAGATATGAGCAATTACATATTTACTAGTCCAAAACACCAGATGTGGCAAAAATGCAGGTGTAAAATGAATTACAACTTATTGGCTTATCCGCTAAATTGTGACTCCAAATCAGGGCACTATTATATGAAAACTTTCATGGAACTAAATGGGAATTTCTGTGCGATAGTGCCTCAATCAACATTATCGCAGTTTAATGCCTAACCGCCGATATTTGCTTTGCTTTGTAAATTATACCGTATTCTGGCAAAGATCTATAAACCATTTTTGTGATTTCACTATGGCTCTTAAATACCGTACAAAGCTTGTGGAATGTGGAATTTTCATTTTAACAATATACTATACTGGATTAAATTAGTCTTACAACTTTGTTTTCGGTGTTACTTTCATTAGCTCTTCAAAACTTCTGGCTACATAGAGTACAAAATTAAATCCCTTAACTGTTGAGTGGAACAAAATGAAGTCAGTGCATTTAACACAGTTTGGCTTATCTCCATTAGATGGCTATGAGTCAAACATAACAATCACATAATGTTCTAACATTATGAAATGTTTCCTAATGCTTTTATCCAATGTTGATTGTTAGTCTTCTGATTCAAACAGTACATCTCTGTCTGTAAAACATCCATATAAAGAGGCAATTTTAAAGTATGACATTTTTATTAGAGTAAATTGGAGTTTAGAGAAAAATAACAAAGAGTTTGTGAAATAATACAATCTTCTGACAATAATACAATCTTCTTCAACAGATATCCTTTTCTGGCTGTCTTTTCTACAGTTTAAAATTAAAAATAATTGTGAGATTTGTTCTTTCCAATTGAATGGAACGCATACAGTTCTGTGTAGCTTCTGACTATACATTTTTGCAAGTTTACTTCCTATGGAGTCTCTTGAAGAAGTAAATGTGCAGAACGCGTAGTCAGAAGCTACACAGAACCGATGAGTTCTGAGTGCTCAAGGGGACAACTAATCAGAAGAGAAGGAGAATGGGGATAACCGCAAGCATAGTGAGACCGGAGTATCGATGTGAGTGGTCTGCAGATGGCATCTGTGTCAGTCGGAAAGGATCTGGCAACAGCAAGGCACTGCATCCTGACTTCAAACCCCTGGGAACTCCCTGAGATCTACAATTTGGACCCAAATGCTGTTCAGATCTAGGAAAGTGTGAGTGTAAAGAGAACTGCGTTCCTTTCCCTTAATAAAAACGTTATTGGTTTGCACTGTGTTCCTCTTTTCTCTCTCTTTTCCCGGCATATGCAGCTTGAATTGGAGGAATAGTAATTGTAGCTGATTACATTGGAGTGCTTGAGAGAATCCACCTCATAGTTCCTGTGATACCGTCCTGTTTTAATGTGTTCATTCATCTTATATAACGGCGCCTAATGAGTCCAAATAAGTGGAATCCTGGACATTCAGTGGAAATAGCTCAAGTCCCAAGATGATCAGCAGTCTCTTAGTCTTTGGGTGATCAGATAGGACTTCGTTCATGGGCAGTGGAACATGAAATAAAAAAGAGATTTTTAGTGCAACACAGCTATAACCATTAAACAGACATAGATTTGTAGACTGGCTGGCACTTATGACAAGACAGATAGACACACACAAGACAGATAAACACAAAGCAAAGCTAATGATAAAAAATAGTTTAATATAACTAGATTGATTAAAATGTTGGACAAAATCTGGAACGCCGCTCCGGTCGGTTAAAACCTGAGTAACACTCACAGGACGGCAGATGGTTAATCGCAGTGAACTGGTGTGGACTGTTCTCCACGTGTAGAGGGTCCGCAGAGTGCCCTGGAAGCAGTGCGATCCTTCTGTGTCTCCTGGCTGACAGAAACCAGAAATGGCGTCTTCGTTGTGTGCCGGAACCGGTAGTGACGTCACCGGACGTGGCGTCAAGGCCTGGCAAATCTTCAACGAAGCCAAAGCAAACGGCGATCCTCGCTTCTCTGCCCCTCTAGCACTCAGCCGCAACACTCAGCACTTGTACTGCTTGTCCTCAAAAGTGTCCAAACACAGTAAAATGGCCCTACGCGTTTCGTGTGTCTAAACACACTTCCTCAGGGGATAAAAGTGATGGCAGTGATGCCTGGTATAAATACCCTCAACTTTGCTCCGATTGGTCTGACAATCAAGGCAGTCTTAAAGATATACCAATTAGCACATAAAATCACTGACATTTGATTCAGCTTTGCAATACATGTAACAATAATGACCCAACACAACACTTAACATATAAAACAATTAAAAATAGGTGCTGCTATGCGCTAAGAGACTGCTGATCATCTTGGGACTTGAGCTATTTCCACTGGATGCCCAGGATTCCACTTATTTGGACTCATTAGGCGCCGGTATCTGTTTTTGTTTTATGCTGTTTATTCTGATTGTACCATCAGATTACCATCAGGCTGCCTTTGTACCACTAGGGCTCACCCTTCAAGCAGGGTATATTGTTTATTGTCATTAGCGCTACTGTACATCACCTTTTTTCTCCATTCATCTTATATGTCAATGTATTTGAGTATATGGAGGAGCCTCATTGTCACTTTTTTCAGTGTTTAAGCACATTTAAAAAAAAATGATTCATAGAGTACAGTACATCTTGTGCTCCCTACAAATCTTGTACACATTGTCATTTGAGCAGGGCCTGGATTTAGGTGAGCAGGGTCTGAGTTGGACTGAACTGGCTCTTGGGTCTGGTGAGCAGTTTTTGGAGTGGGATGTGCTGGTTTCGAGGTTAGATGAGCTTTGTGCAATGGTACTGTTATTGCCATTTTTTTGGATATTCAAATGGCAAGGTTTTGGCCATCTTCTTCTTTTTCCAAATCATTCCCAGAGTCTCCCCCTTTGGAGGTTTTTGGTCCTGCCTTGTTTTCTCTAGCCACTTTAGTATTTGTACTTTGGTTTTTTGGGGTCACAGGTAGTCTGATATCAGCAGGTACAGTATCATGCACTTTCTTATGCTCCTTAGAGCTAAGAGTGGTACAGCACTAAGAAGGTTATTGCGTCCATAAAAGCTGGATTGATCAATCATTGAATTACAAGAGTTCTAATCAAAATCAGATAGTTTGGCAATACAATTTCTGCGTTAGTTTATATACAGTACATTGCCGCTGGGGCAACATTTGGCACAAGGTATTAAAGTTTAGTGGTGCTAAGTTATTGATTGGTTGTCTAATGTTGCAAGGTGTCAAAAGTTGGAGTATACTGTACCTGTAGCTGTAGTGAACCTGTATAATACAATAAAGATGTAATACATTCAATACACATTCATTAGTAGTTCAGTACATTCTGAATAGCAGCCATATCCCCAAAAATAAACAAAGAAACTACAGTAGCATTAGAATAATAATATAATGAGATGTGATAACACCTTCACTAATTATTGTATAAAGGGTAGCAATGTAACCACACAGTGTAATGGAGTGCTCACCACCAACAAGGCGTGACCGTGAAGCCGAGATGGGGATATATATACAACACCAACCCACAGCCGCGTGGGCATGTCTGGAGTGCAGATAGGTTGAGGTAGCCGGATCGGGGTTGGAGGGGTATGGATGGTCAGAGATACTTGCCGAGATTGTGGTTGGAGAGGTGCGGATCGTTGAAGGTACTTAGCCGTGGTCAGGATTGGAGAGGTGCGGATCATCGTGGTACGTTGCCGAGGTCGGGGTTGGAGAGATGCGGATCGTAGTTGGTAGCCGGGGTCAGGAGTTTAGAAGAGCTGCGTCCAGAAGGATAGCCAATGTCAGAAACATTGCTGAAAAATAGTAAGTAAAAAAAATACTTATCTGGAGATAGAGAGATAAATTAAAGTGCAAAGGGAGAATATACACACAAGGAGATGGGAGAAAAAAAGGGGAATAGTGAGGGGAGAATTGCAAAAAAAAACAGGGTACAAAAAGGGCACACAAGAAAATTCAATTTGAACTTTTTAAGTTTAAACGCACTCCTTATAATGCCAGTATACGGCCCCCTATGGATGGTATTATGTGGATCATTAATATCAGTTCTATTATCTATTATGCCAAACGGTTATTATGAAGCCCATGGTCTTATTACAGACCCTGGTGTACTGGTGTAATTAAGGCATTATGGTCTGTGTTAGATACTTGACTATCCAGATACTGTGTTGTGAAATTGCCATTTAATTGACAGATTGTTATGAACATTTGCTTTCTCTAGTCTGAAAATGAATTGACTAGTTTCTGGTGAAGTGTCAGACAATTTAGGGTTAACTTGGCAATAGATATTGTATACTCTTTAATGGGACCCAGTAGGAAGCTTTAGACTTAGTTATGCAATCTATCTTTAGATTGTTATTAATATATGTAAAGCAATGTCAGTGTTTCACTATTGTTTTCTGTTTTTGTCTCTCTCCCAGGATCTCTCAGTTGTCCTTGAAAGATGTTTCACTATGGCATTCCGGAAATAAAATTGTTTATCTCTGAAACCTTGGCCAAAGCATCAACTCAGGATTGTACCTGTAACAATGCTACATTTTATTTTCTTCAGGAATAATGGATAAAGCATACTTACAGGCGCCCATTTTCACTGTGGCAGCACCACACATTTTAGAATTTTACCATCGGGTCACTGCTTCTTCCAAGTCAACTACCCAAAACACAGTGCATCTGCTGTTGTGTGTGCTTGTTTTATTCTTGGCAATAACACTACTGTATATGTCTCTAAATTTGCAGATCCCCGATTTGAACCCAATAGATTTGGTGTGGCATGCACCGAAACATTATCAGTGCAAATATGTGAAGCCAACAAACAAAGACAAGATAGAGAAGGGGATCATGAAGTACTGGGATGAGTCTCTAACTGTAGAAATGTGCAATAATGATATAAATCATATAAATAATGTGTTACTGGTACTTATTGAAAGAAACGTAATGGCAATTGTAATGTGCTTGTAAAAAAAATCATTGCCTTTTAAAGAATATTAAACCAAACAAGTTTTATTTTTGCATACTTTTTTTTTTTTTACTGTTTCAGATATAAGTTTCGGTAACAGCTGAGCAGTATAAACCACTGATGGGGTGTGAATGTCGTCATCAGATTTGACAAAAGGCAGGTTAATTGGTGAAATAATCTATCTCTCTTTTGACAATGCATGCTTTTAGTTAGCTACTAATGTAAAGCAGGCAACCGTTTGTTGCATACAGTATGCTATGTCCAGGGGAGGGGGAATGATTCATGCTGAATGTGAGTTATGTGAACAAAGATATTCACCTTGTGCTCTATTCAGGTAATAAAAAAACAATAAAGGTGATATACAGTACAGTATACTAAAGTGAGTGACAATAATATATAATAAAGTCGATGACACTATAATATAAATAGTGAAACAATAAAACTGTGCTAAACATAAGAGCAAATTAACAATAAACAGTGCACAGCAAAATTGTGAAATGGGAAAAACTCAGTGATATACTAAACGATTGGTTATTAAGGAAGGAAAGATGTCCAACCATATTTTAGACATGGCCTCCCATTCCAACAAATGGGAGACCCATAACAGATATTTAATTTTGAAGGATCTAGATCAAGTGAATTTGGAACCCAAACCCAAAGAAAAAGTGGTTTCGAGGCAAGTGGAGAGGAAGACACAAAGAAAAAAAAGACACTCACTAAACAGTATTTTTAAAATAAGTACTGAGATCCTTACTCCAACACAGAACACTGTTCTGGCAAAAGGTCTCAATTTTGCCCCTACAGTGGGGCCTAATGATTTGAACTATTCATCGAAGTAAATACATTTTTGAGAAAATTAACGCTTAAAGTATTCTTTTTACACAAGGATGCACAGAGCAGAGAGGTGTAATGCGTAACACTCCGATAAAAGACAATACAGAAATGTTTTATAAGAAATACAGTAGTAATGAAGAATTTGTACACTCTAAGTTGATAAACAGTTCATCCTTTTATTCTAGTTTTTTTAAAGGGACACTTTTGGAAACTTTTCATTGCCTTGTTCAGAAGGATTTTGACAAGATTACAAATGAGAATAAAAAACCTTTCAGAAGTAATCTAAGTAATACAGAAAAACTAGCATTAAAACAATTGATGGATGGCAGGGAGTTGAAGATAAACCAAGCAGATAAAGATGGGGGAGTTATTATAATGGAAACCTATCACTATGAAATGGAAGCTAATAGAATTCGTAATGATTCAAATACCTATGTTATATTACAAAGGGACCCCACAATTTCCTTTATGGAAGAAAAGCACATACTTCTATCTGAGGGGACATCTTATGGCATTCTATCAGATGAGGAATTCAGTTATCTTTGGAGACGTAGACCCATTTTACTGGTGTTCTACTTCTTGCCAAAGATACATAAGAACTTACAGGAACCCCCAGGAAGACCAAATATTTCAGGCATTAATTGACTTAGAGAGAACCTCTGAGTTTATGTAGAAATATATATATATGCGTAAATATTAAGTAACTATCAAATCCTATTTAAGAGACACAATGCATATTTTAGATACATTGGATAAAATTAGTTGGAAAGCAGGATATTTTCTGGTGACGTCAGATGTCAACTCACTTTATACCTCTATTTACCATGTGCAAGGTTGTGAAGCAATTTGCAAAACCTTAGATAATGATCTGAGTTTTTTTAAAAGACAAGCCACTTTTTTATTAGATAGTATTTTACGTGTATTTATTTTAGAGCATAACTATTTTGGGTTTAATGTGGATTTCTTTTTACAAAAATGTGGCATGGCCATGGGGAGCAGGTTTGCACCAAGTTACGCAAATGTATTTATGGGTATATGGGAAGTGGACAACATCTGGTCCAATAACCCCTTTGGTGTGGACCTGGTCCTATGGAAAAAATACATTGATTATATTATTTTTATTTTGAAGGGAGATTTAGTTACATTAGATTTTTTTTTAACATGAAACTTCTTTAGCAGCGTGAATGTAGTTGATTGGAGATGGAAGTCAGTGGTGATGGAATTGACTTCACTCCTGGCAGAAGAGGCCGTCAATGTTTCCAGCTTTCACCGGGAGGTCACCGAGGAGGCAGCGCTGAAAAACACACACACACCTCTCCCCGAGATCCGGGCTCTGTGTCCCTGCAGCTCTGCCAGGGGGAGAAGAAAGGAAGGGGAACTGCCCCGGTCTGGTAACAGGGGGGAGGGGGGCGGGTTGCGCGCACCGCATCCCCTGTGCTCAGCGTTCCCCAAATCTTTGTATCCACCGCAGCACTGCATCCCCTGGAACACCGCAGCACCACAGCTCCGCCAAAGGGAGGAGGGGGGAAGAGCTCCGAGCTTGCCATTGCTCGGATGGAGGGAGGGGGGACAGTGATGAGCGCACTGTATCCTGTGTCCCCGTACATCGGAGAGGGGGGAGAGTGCTTAGTGCTCCATGTACCCATAGCTCTGAAGGAGGGAGGGGGGAATGTGCTGAGCGCTCCGTGTCCCTGTGGTTCTGAGAGAGTTCGGGGGGCAGGGGAGAGCGCAGAGTGGGTTGTCCACAGAGGGAGGAGGGAGCATTTGGGAGAGTCTGCAGGACATGATGAGTGCACTTTCTACCCCTGCACCACACTGACACACACACCCACAGTGATAGATACACACACTGACTGACACACACAGTGATGCACACACTGAGTGACAAGCGCACACACACACACACACACACACTGACTGACTCACACACACACAATCCCCTTTTTTAATTAATTACGGGTTCCATCCCGCTACTCTTCCTCTTGTAGTTGCCACCTCTGGGGTCTCAGCCGCTGATGATTGGATCAAGGAACTTCAAACTCTTTGGATAAGGACCCAAAGGAATATTAAGTCAGCCGTCGAGAGGCAAAAACATCAGGCTGATCGCCATCGCAGACCAGATCCTAAATTCAGGCCTGGCATCAAAGTCTGGTTGGCCTTCAAAAACATTTGGCTGAAGGTCCCATCGATGAAGTGCACGCCTAGATTCCTCGGTCCATTCACTATTTCTGAAAAAATTAATCCGGTCGCTTATCGGTTGTCCTTGCCTCCTTCCATGAGAATTCCGTCGGTCTTACATGTTTTGCTACTCAAACCAGTGATCCAGAACACACACTCAATTCCTTTTCTACCCACTACCTCCGTTATGGTACAGGGCCTAAAGTACGAAATTCAGTCCATCATGGATTCCAAATTTTCCAGAGGCTCCTTGTATTATCTGATTCACTGGAAGGGATTCGGTCCTGAAGAGAGGTCTTGGGTTCCTAGTCATCGGATTCATGCGGCAAGAATGATCAGGAGATTCCACTTAAACTTCCCAGAAAACCTTCATGGAGTTGCCCGGAGGTCGCTCCTAGAGGGGGGTACTGTGAGGATTCGCCATTCCGGTGGTTCTGTCCCCTTAACCCTCACCTGTTTGTCAGGATCCAGAGGTACTTAAAGAGAGCATCCCAGCGGTGGTTCACATGCGCGGCGCGCGGGCAGTGCGTGAGCTCTGTCTGTCTCCGCGGTTCCCGTGTCCAGGGTATGTTCTCCCCCCAGCGGCAATGATGCGGTACGCATGCATGGTACGCACTCTCCCTGGTGCCCTGTGGTCTCCGTCCCCTGACTTTGCCCCCGCTCTGACGACGGAGGTACGCGGCACAGCGGTAACACATGTCCCTCCCTTCTTGCCTCGGGTCCCGTCTCCGGTCTCCGCCCCAAACTGACGTGGGTGCCGTGGCGCGCATGAGTGGCGCACAACTGGGTCGCCAGCGTGATGCATGGGTTACATGTGGGGGGCGCGCGCTCTCTAGATATCCCACCCCCACTCCTAATCGGCTGCACAATAGAACGCACCTGCACGATCCAGCAGCATATCAGTGAGGGCACCTCCACTTCCTGGTTGCCTGTCATTGGTGGGAGGTCCTATTTATACTCTGTATGAGCTCTCTTTCATTGCCAAGAATAACCTCTGTTTTGTGACGCTGGATCTCACTGCATCCAGTACCCTGCCTTGTCTGCCTCTTACCCTTGCTGCCTGACCCTGCCTTGGACTTTGGACTTTGTGATACTCTCCTGCACTGACCATGGCTTGGGAATACGACAATCCTGCTCTCTCCTGCACTGACTCTGGCTTTGCTTTATGATGACTCTACTCTCTCCAATCCTGACCCCGGCTACGTACCCCAATGATCCGCTACTCTCTGCTCCTAGACCCGGCAAGAACCACGTTTACACTGTCCTTTATAACCCCGACCCGGCTTGCAAGACTATCCTACACTCTAGACACGCCCTCGCGGTTGTGGTCAGCATTCTATACCAATCACTATCTCAGCCCCGCGGTCGTGCTGAGCTACACGTTACAGTGTATCAATATTCCACTCAAATACAGGGGATACCAAATACAAGTGTGAATCAGTGGATTCTAGGGGCAGAGTCTGTCTGTAAAGCTGGTCTGACTGTTTCTCCTCACCACTATGGTTAGTGCCCCCGGAGCAATGACAACAGTTCATTTTAATCCAAAATAATAATGAGATGAGAAAGTCCATATGGGTTGTATTCACAGGATGAAGAGACTTCTTGACTCTGTCGCGTGTTTTCAGCAAGTTGATGTCCAGATGAAAGTCCCAAATTGGGAAAAAAGGCGGTGCACAGCAGCAAAAATGGTGGAGCTATGCACATCACAAAATGGGCTAAAAATTATTTATTAAGCTGGGTGGCATATGGTTCAGAGTGTGTTTTCAAAATGTCCTCTTTCTGCTGAAAAACACACCTGAAGATGAGAACGCCAATGTCTGATTGCATAATCAATAAAGCTTTGAACCAGGTGCTCCCACTGCTGAATTATACATTGGTTTATTTTTTTTTAAAAATTCAGTCCTCCTAGTTACCATCCATCAGAAAACATTTAATGTAGAAGTTTTGGACCATAGTTCTTGCTCTCTCAAGCACTTTACTACATGCTTATCTTCTTGGCTAAATTCCATGTTTGAACTATGACTTAAAGAAATTCCATTGCAAACTCCCATGAGCAATAAGGTAATCAGAGCAGGTAACCTCCTCCAAACGTTAACAGAATGGTAATGTAGAGACGTACCTCATGATATTTGAATGGACCATGGAAAGAGAGGGCTGGCCTGCTGGCTCAATTTCTAAATGGGGAACCAAAGAAGGCATACCATGATCTGGAGCCCAGTCAAGCCCATGACTATACCCAGTTGAAGTTAGAAAGATTAACTCGCTTGGGTGTCACTGGTGCAGTTCATGCTCAGAGCTTCCACACTTTGGAATTTAAACTGGACAAAGAACCACATTCTTAGGTATGACTTGATTTATCTTGCCCGAAAGTGGCTTCAGCTTGATCAACTCAGAAGCTCAGATAGAGGAACAACTGGTGATGGAGCTATTCTTAAGAGGCTTACCTCCACCCCTTCATATGTGGGTCAGCCAAGAAGACCCTCACAATGCTGACTAGTTGTTTGTATGCAGATAGGAAAAAGCATGCACCAGCAGCCACACAGGATCAGCAAATAAGGATTAATAAAGAGAGCTGGTTCCCATACAAAAAGTTTTAATGAATTCTACAAAAAGAGTACAACAACATTGTGGGGTACTAGACCCCCCACCAACGCGTTTCGAGCGCTAGCTCTTTATCAAGGTTGACTAGTTGTTTGATCTTGTCGAGAGGTGTGTGGTTCCTTGTGATCTTCTGCAGTCCTCTGCTGAAAGAGAGGGGCCAAACCCTACAGACTTGGGGTGGCAGCAATATTGGTAAGTTACTGGGTTTAAAGGAATTGGGAAAAAAAAAGGCGTTTGAGAGAAAACTAATTGGGATAAATAGGCGACTAGCCGTTTGTCATGATTCCATCCCAAAGTACCCCTCACAGACCTGTAGGAGCACACAGAAGAGTTAGGTTCTGACAGTCCGGTTAGAACTAGTATAGTTAATGAGGCCAGCTGCTATCCCAAGTTGGCTATAAAACCCCACCCATTCTGTTTGGTCTTTGCTTGTCAAACATTCTGTTTTACAGATCAGAAGTTACTTTATTCTTTTTTCCTAGCACATTTCTGTGTTCTTATTTCTGTGGACATTCAGGTTCTGTACATTCTTGTTTTTTGTTTCGTATTCCCTTTGCACTATTTTTGTCCCCCTCTTTATTATCTTTGCTCATTGCTGTTTATTGCTGTTGCATATAGCGGTGCAATTCCTTGCAGCTTATCTAGTTTGTTCTGGGTTTTTTTCCCATAGCACTATTGTCTCCTGTTTATTATTTAGATACCATAGCTTTTTGGTGCAGCTTTGCACATTATTGCAGAAACCATTTTGTTTTCATTGTTTTGTTATTTTTGTGTTATATTAAATGCTATCAATTTTTATATATATTTCTGTCTCCTGTCTTTTGTGGGTTTCCATGCTACCTTCAAGGGTTCTATACATCCTGATACAGTTACCACCAGGGAAAAAAAGGCACCAGGGACAATAAGGTTTTCAAATGAAATATTTCAGGAGCCAGGAGGTTTGTCATGTTGTAAAGGACTGCCCCTTATTCGGTGAACACATGCAATGTATTGTGGGGGGAAAAGATCATGTTTATACAATGTATTTTGGCACAGAGGTGTCTGTATTTGCAGCAGTCACCCCTTATTTTCAACATTTGTGCTATATAATGATAGAGGTAAAAATGGTATACAGTAGGCCCCGCTAAACTCAGAGAGCATAGTTACCCTAGTGTCACAACGACTGATAAATCGTGACAAATTTGACAGCTCCAAGACACTTGTTAATATGTATTCATGGGGACAAACATTCGAGTGGTCTTCAAAACCAAAAGTGGGTCATTCTCTTATCGGAGAGTACAAAAACAAAGACAACGGGAGCGCGGATGAATGAATAGCAAATTATACTGGTATGTTTAATGAGGTGGGCTGGTTTAAAGTACAGCCAGACTAATAGGCTTCACTCCAGTGCACAAGGGTTCAGCCCGAGCCACAGTCAATGCACATGGGAGAAAACTCTGACGGTGATGATGTTGATGTGTAATACAGGTTATAATAAATATAGATACTCGCACGGGCTTATATGAGTACATGCGCATCAGGGGTCTTGATTCCTGTCCTGGTGTCTGGGGAGATTCGCACCTCTTCAGCCCGAAACGTACCTCTGGGGTCTTCAATTCGTCTCAGGTCACAGGGTTAACCTTCTCCTTACTGGGTGTGATCGTAGTAATTAGGTTCCTTTTGATGGATCACCTTCCTCTAGTTTCAGTCAAAACTCACCTCACAAGGACAGGGAGAGTGGAGATAGTGAGAATGCAGTTCATGTAAACAACTTCTGAGGTTAAAGTACAGCCCGGCTGATAGAATAGCCGGATTGCCTCTCCCCCAGGGTGCAGCACAGGGGTTAACTCACCGCAGTAAATGCCGCACACAAGGTGTCCCCTGATGTTACCTAAGGCAGAAATATGGGGTAAAATACATAAAGTAATACTCACATGGGCCCGTGTGAGTACTGGCACATCAATGAATCCTCCAATTCAATACACCTCATCCAGTGCAGATCCTTCTTTCTTTGGATTGGTCGAAAATATCACCAAAGTATGACACAGTCACAGTGGGAGTAAGAAAATAAAAGCTCCTGGTTTAATAAACATGAGAAACTACAGGAAAACAAAAATTGAAAACCTACAGGCTCAGATGACAAAGTCCGTTGCGTTCAGTTCTTCCACGCGCTACTTCCGCGTCCGGGCGGCGCTTGGAACGCAGGGTGCTGGAACGCAAGCTCTGCTTCCCTCCTACAGTGGCCTCAGAGGTCCAATAGTCCGACGTGAATAGAACAACGAGTTTCGCTTTAATCCAAGCTTCCTCAGGTTCTCGGGTGTGAGTAGTGCTATACCTGTAATAACCCATAATGTTGTCCTGGAGAGAGATTTCCCTTATTTTTTGGATCTGTGGGGAGTCACTCTTTGATAAAGCGCCTCCACGGCGGGAAACGCGTCAGAGTTTTTAATTTGTGTGTTTGTCATTTTGGCACATATGCCCAATAAATAGTTTATTTTTTGCCTCCAGTCCTTTTGGTTCTTCGCAGTGCTCTACTTCCCTATTTTCTATTTTTGCTCAACTCTGTGGTATGGAAGCACGTCGACCGATATGAGGGGCTATGCAATGGCTTGTACATCGTGAGGATTTCCTCCAAGCAGCTGAGTGACTTTTGACCGACCAGTGTGGTGACGGTGTTCCACCCATCTACATCGACGCAGAGGGAGGAGTACGTCGGATGAGGAGTATCATCTAGGAGGTTGGGACCGTTGATTCGGCCCTCCATGAGCCGCTACCCTGTACGGAGCATGACCGGAACATCTCGGGAGATCATATAGGCACCCGGTGAGCAGGCAGGAGTGTCTGGAGATGCGGGACTCCATCATCACCATCAGGCCGAATATCCCGGGTTACCACCACCCCCGCAGGGGTAGAAGGAAGATCGGACCTGCAGGGTTCTCCAGGTACAGGGAGTTATACACTCTACGGGCGTCCCTCCACAGACTGTGATCTCCCCGGTGGATTCAGGTGAGGTGGTTGTTGCACCAGCTCTTTCAAACCTGGTTGGACTACATGGTCTTGCAGCCTTCATTATTTATATATCAGCACTCAATTCATGGACTTAGTGTTACACTATTGATTTATGCTATTTAAGACACTGCAGTATTTAGGCAGCATCAACGTTGGGGATATCCCCCCCTCTTTCTTTACAGTAACAGAGGGAACATTTGGAGACAGTTCCCACTGGAGGGTCTGAGCAATAAGTTGGTCACTAACATTTTCACTAATATATTTTGACATACGGTACAGTATATTATAAATATTGGCACACAATATTTTGTTTACTAAACAGTGATAAGATTCACGGAGACTATTTGTTGCACTGGATGCAATTCAAAATTGAGTTATTGCACCTGTTTTTATCACTTTGAGTATTTGCATTTGACTTGTGGAAGCGCCAATCTGAAACCCTTTCTCAGGCACAGTCTTGGGACATGGCCAGAATATCTTCAGTAGTTTCAGACAGATATGGGCTCCGTTTGAGCAAAAACAAATGAACTGTAATGCCCAGGATTGCCAAGATTTGGCGGCATCCTGGATGGAAATTATAATTTCTTTTGTGAGTATTTTTTCTTTTATTTTGTATTTATGCTGGCGTGTTGGATATCTTGTTGCTGTATATTTTTTCTAATATTTCCAAAACCTACCAGATCTATGTGTCTGGCTAGTAGTAACCTGGGTCCATGGCCAGCCTTCCTTAGTGGGAGGGCTGGGGATAGTGAAGGGTTGAGTCTACCCAACAGGCTCATGTGGTAGTGATTTACCAGTCTGGTCACATATTGGGGATCAGTGGCAGTGAAGTCTCCCCCTTTTATGTGACAATAGCAAAGAGTGTTTTAAAGGGAAGCTAGGGAACAATAGTAGTTATGGAAAAGTTTTGGTGTACAGTTAAGTAAGCCAATCTAGACAGACTAAGGTAGAAGAGTACAAAAGAGAAAGAAGGTTAAAATATACAAACATGTTTATACTTAGTTAACTCGTGTAATTTTAACCCCTTGAATAAAAAATTGATTTTGATTACTGTTCTTGCCTCTGGGGATACATTATTATTTTGACTTGGAAGTACTTATAGTTATAGCCACACTTACTTTCCCCACTGCCAGGGAACACCACAGGAATCTGATGGTTGCATTTACCAGCAATGGGGATTAACATTGGGCAAGGGAGGGGTGATAAGGAAGCATGGAGCACCGACAAAATGCATTTTTCCCCACTGCTCTGGGGAAGGTAAGTCTGACAGAGAATATATACTGTATATTTCCAAGAATAGATTAGGAAATTGGGTAAAAAGTTTGGAAATGGACAGGAGCATATCGGCTGCAAGCAGAGCAATCGGGATTATTCTAATTATTTAAACTTTTTTTACAAAGATATGGAATACATTATTAAATGAAAATATTAAACACTTCTTAATTTGATTTAACATAGAATTTGCATTGATTCTCTGTATAACAGCAAATGGGTTAAAAGTGTCTAAATAATTTTAAGACTCAGTTGCTGCCTAAGAAATAGAATTCTGTACTGTATGTGAATACAATATAATAGGATATTGCTCAAATAAAAGATAATAAAGAAACTACGTAATACTGATGAGAAAGTCAGAGATTCATTACTAATGGTACAAACATGAACCAATGCTTGACCTGTACCCCAGCAACATATTTATCATACAGAGGAAAAGTGTAATTCTATGAGTTTATGGCTGGGAAAGAAGGAAGGGTAATTTCAATGATAAAATGCATGGATTAATTAAATGACAATAGTATTGAGTAATGGAAAAAATAGCTGGAATAAAGTTGATTTTATTAAAGCATTTTAGCAGACCACTTGATTTAAAAAGATATCTGCAAGGAGAATACACATATTCTTGGATGCCCAAAGTATTATAGTTAGAGATGGGCGAGATTTTCTGCTGCGAAATTTGCAAATTCCTGTCAGACTCAGATTTTTGCTAATCATCTAAAAATGGAAGATTCTGAGTTTTAATTCACTGAAAATCCACCCAACAGATCGGAATCCAATTCGGCAAACAGAATCATGCAAACGGAATCCTAACACACAAACAAAATTCAAATAAGCAAACATAACCCGAATACGCAAACGGATTTATTATGGGAGGAGTATATAATTAGGGGTGCATCCTCAAGTTTAAGCCATTGTGTTGTAGGCAGGGTTTGGCTTTGGTCTGGTTAGGTCTGCTGCTGCAGTACTATAGGTCAAACATTTATACATTATTTACTTAATAAGTTATTTAACCATTAACCTGTCACTGACTGGACTGAACCCTGTCCGTGTGTCCCCAGTACACTTCCTGAGCTGGTGCCTGGCCTCAGTAGCCTGGGTTCTTCTCCTGTACTGTCTGTCTATTATTTAAATTATATAGCAATATTTTAATATTTAATAATAATAATAATAATAATATTATTATTATAATATTAAAAACAACAATACTGGGTCAATTAATGTCAAGGAGTGTTAAACGTATACTTATTTGTTTCTCTCATTCTCTGCACCTAGTACGCCAGTGCGCAGCTACTACCTTCCATTATTAGAGTTGCCACATTGATATCACTGCCAGTGGTACAGTAACCACTGGAGCAGGACCCAGTACAAAGCGCAAAAGCGGCACAGAGAGAAAATCAAAACCATTTACTGTCATCTCTCTCTGCGCACACATATAATATATATCTAGATCTATATCTAGATCTATATCTAGATCTAGATCTAGATCTATATATATATATATATATATATATCAAAAAATAAATAGATGATACCGTTCTGTGGCTAACGAAATGCTTTTATTTGTGCGAGCTTTCGAGATACACTGATCTCTTCTTCCGGCGATGTTACAATGAATGAAGCAAGGATAACTTAAAAACAGTGTCTCTTGGAATGTTATCTGTGCTTCTCCTTCCCCCGGTGTGGATGTGTTTTATGGCTAGAGGTGTCAAAGGGTAACTGAAAGCAAGTGAAGAAAGAGTGTGTATGTGTATCAGTGTGAATAAAAATGAATGGAGAGCCCACAGTATAAACAGTGCTCTACACAAGGTGTGTGTGGAGTGAGAGGGATATAAATGGTGTGGGTGGGTGTGGAAATGTGAGAGTTTGTAGCACAACTAAAAGTGTGTGTGGATACTATGTGGTCCCTATTGGTGTATATGGATGGAAAAATAAGGAGTATTAGTATGTGTGAGAGACAGCTGTGTGTGCATACATATAGCACAGTATGTACAGACATGGCCTTTAGCGCTCATGGGAAGAGAGTTCGCTAGTGTCAGTAATGACTCATAAAATTTCGATCTCTGTTTAGGCCACTGCTAAGTGTCCCGAACAGTTGCATAAATTTGTATTCATGCAACCGTCTCTCTTTCGGGGTTTTAAGATTACCTTTGAGTATGGCAACCCTCAGATCGTTCATCTTATGGCCAGAGTCAGAGAAATGTTCGCCAACAGGACTGTCTCTTGTTCCGCGTGTGATGAACGCACCACCTTGAGAAAGGTCCCACTGGGGGACCGAAACGTCGGTTTTTGTGTCTTCTATCAAATATAGAACATTTTTGATTTACTTACCTGCGTGCTGTCCCTTGATGTCGTGTTGCAACCGGTATCGTATGGTCTGTTATTGCTTTATGGGATAAGCACCAAAACTTATTTACTTGCATATGGTGTGCCGGCTGTGCATTGGATTATATATATATATATATATATATATATATATATATATATATATATATATATATATATATATACTTAGTTAAGTTATGGTGGGTAAAAAAAGTGACAAAAACCCTCCAGAGCAAAGCATATAGCAAATGGAAATATTACTGTATGCTAATTTGCATGTTTTAGACAGGTCTGCAACCCTGACTTTCACCATGCTTTTAAACACAGCATGGGACTTGTTTAAAAGCTGTTTGAACGGCAATACATCAGCTTAAATGGGCTCCATGTGAACGGATATTCCAGGCAAAAGGTGACACATTGTGTGCTCATTTGCATGTAATTTCCCAGAATCCCTTGCTGCAGTGGGAACACTGTATGCTTGGTGATAATGGTTGAAAGGCAGGGTTGCAGACCTGTCTAAGACATTTGAATGTGCTCACAAGTGATATTCTTTATTGGCTATATACTAACGGTGGAGGTTTTTTGTCGCCTTTTTAACCCACCATAACTTAAAATGTACACACACACACTTTTTTGTGACATTCCATTCACTTCTTAAACTTTACATAGTGAACACACACCAATCTGTTACAGAAATGTTTTGTCATCTTTGTTGGACATTAATGGAAACATACAGGTATAATGCAATAAGTTTTATCTATAGAAATATATGTCAACATGGAGTAGATTTTATAATAATTGTTTAATAATTTTATTTGAATGATGCATTTATTCAGAGTGCCTTGCAAAACAAAAAGGCTGTTGATACTAGCAGCAAAATGTAACCTAATGTAACCTACCCTAATTCTATTTCTTGGAGCAGTCACGCCAGTGACATTGGATATTTTTTCCATTCGCTACTCTGACAAAATATGAATTACAAAACCTCATCTGAAATACAAGTAATCTAACATTCACAACCTCAGGTGCCATTAATGCAATGTACCATACATAAGTTATTATAATGACTTTGATACTTGATAAATTAAACATATGTTTCTGCCTCTAGTGTGACAAACAGAACAGGAAATGGTGGCTTAATTGTAATTCCTTTTGGATTCATTTTAAAAATGCAACATCATTTTATGGCATTATATTTATGACTTTTTTTTTCAATTTTAATACTAGTGTCAAAAAGAATAATACAGATTTATTTTATATGATTCATTTTTCTTCTTGGTCTGTTGACATTATACAAAGTGTACTAATTCAGTTAGTACCAGTGTCTATACTGTATCTAATTATTCAATATTTTCACTCATCATATACATCCCGTGTATTAGGAAAGTATTTGCATTGCTTTAGAATTTGCCTGGATATTACAATATATGGGCATTTCTTTTATTTTTTTCAAATAATCCCTTCAAGTGGCATCACATCCTTTTTGAACTAAGGTAATTTATCACATGGTACAGCAACCAATGGGATTGTCTTCAATCCCATTGGCTCTAATACCATGTGATATGGTCATTGGGTTTGAAGGATATGACAAACCTCCCTTTGAGATGACATCACATCTTCACGAAATAAAAGAGGCGGGCACATGATACAGCGTCCAATCAGATTGGAGCTGTACTATCTGACCTAAAAGTGTGACATCATCGTCCATATTTAAGGCCTTGACGCCTCATTTGAGCTAAAGAAGCTGATGAATCAACATCGTGTTGTGGATTTACAATTGGGTTTTTGGATTAACAGATGAAGAAAGAAGATGTAGAAAAGAGATAAATAATTACAGATCAAGAAAGAAGAAGGTATTAGAAGATCAAAGAAAGAAAGAAGAATTTTGTTACCTGGTCCGGATTTTCAAGGTGGATGCGTCGGATTTAGTTGGATGACGTCACGGTACTAGAGCTTCCGGAAACCCCTGAATTCGGAGGGTCAATGCTTCAAAAGGTAAGTTAAATATTGAATGTATGTAAATGAGATAATAAAAAATGCAGAAATGCGCACCAGGGATTAGTGGAAGGTAATTTATTAAAAATACACAAAAACTGAGGGGATCCAACCCCACCTCAGAACAGCTGTGCAGCTGAACGGCTAAGTACTACCAAGGAGACACCTACTGGTGACTAAACCCTAAGCTGCACAGTATACAAATACAGTAAAATTTATATAAAAAACATGAAAGAAAAAAACAAACATGAAAACAACCTATCAACAGATTTGTATAAAAACCGCCATAGGGTTGGGCACTGGCAAGGGGAAACGGACACTCACACTTAGACAGTCATCAGACTCGCGGTGGCTGCACAGGATTCGGAACTCGGCACCGCGGAGATGGATAAAACCGCTGCTGTCTCCTGCAGGCTCCATCTCAGCTTACCAGCATACACGCGCAGGATGACCTGTCGTGACCTCTATGCGTTTCGTACCAAGTACTTCGTCAGGACTCACATTAGATGTGGCACTTCCACAGTTGACCGTAAAACTCGTAAAGGTGCACGTGGGTATGAGGATCTCCCAAATCCTCACAAAATGTACTTATTAACACAACGCAGACAGCACTAAAAATAAAACGCAATGCACATCAAAGAGAAGCCCCAATTTTAATCATAAGCATCAATAAATGGTGAAAAAATACAAACATATGGTAAACAAAACACGAAGGGTAATGCTATAAATCAGCGTCCTCATTCCCACAATCTTGAGAAAACCCAACAAAGAGGGGTAAAAAAAAGGGGAAGACAAACACACCAAAGGAACACAGCCACTAAAAGATATCAGTGCTCAAAACAAAATAAACCAGAGCCGCCAAAATACTGTAGCTACTAGACACACAAAATGTCCAAATTATAAGGGGGCTACATATCAGGCACTATGGCCCTTCTTCAGACCTGTTACACCTAGGAGTAGTACTTCACTTTTAAATGGTCCTTTGGTATGTGCAGAAATTGTGCACAGGTCCAATCCCAGAGGTGAAGTCACGCAGCATCCGCTGATCTCTTCTGACACACAGCTTTGCCACACAGGTATAAGTGTGAGGCTAAGTTTTGTATCAGAAGAGATTTCTGGCTGAATACCGCACCAATGATTTTCAAAGTTCTGCAGTTGCAAGCCTCTCTTTTTCTCATTGCTCTAACAAATGTTTTGATTTTATCCATCCATCTTACTTTTGGCAATCGTCTTGGTCTTTTAATCTGTCTTGGAATCCAGTCGAATACCATCTTTCTCCAAACATGATAATTTCTTCTTGTGATATGTCCGGCATACTTCCTTTTTAATTTCTTCACCTTTGTGATGCTGTCACTGACTTTTGTTTGGTTTAGAATCCATTCATTCTTTTCCCTATCTCTTAGGATAATACCCAGCATACATCTTTCCATACTTCTTTGCATTGTCTGAAGCTTCTGAATTATCTTTTTATTTAGGGTCCAAGTTTCATATCCATACATGAGAATGGGCCAAATAAACTGATTGAAAACTTTCCTCTTGAGTTACAGTGGAAGGTTCCCTTGAAATATTGTCATTTTCCTTCCAAATGCACTCCATCCCATCCTTATTCACCTATTGATTTAATTCAAAAGGTTTCCATCCATTGT
The DNA here is from genome assembly GCF_040206685.1 of Ascaphus truei. Taxonomy (NCBI): domain Eukaryota; kingdom Metazoa; phylum Chordata; class Amphibia; order Anura; family Ascaphidae; genus Ascaphus; species Ascaphus truei. The sequence continues at coordinate 324,381,919 of NC_134486.1, forward strand.
TTTCTGACAGTCAATGTAGACATAGGAGCCTATTCTTATACATTGTAGATGAAGTTGAAAAAAGACGTAGGTCCATCAAGTTCAACCTATGCTAAATTTAGACAACAGATACTTTATCCTATATCTATACTTACTTATTGATCCAGAGGAAGGCAAACAAAAAACCCCATTAAGGGTAAAAAGTAATTCCTTCCTGACTCCAAGAATTGGCAATCGGATTAATCCCTGGATCAACATCCTTCCCATGTTTACTTATTTGGTATATCCCTGTATATCTTTCCCATCTAAAAAGATGTCCAACCTTTTTTTGAACAAATCTATTGTATCTGCCATCACAGTCTCCATGGGTAATGAATTCCACATTTTAACTGCCCTTACTGTAAAGAACCCTTTCCTTTGTTGCTGGTGAAATCTCCTTTCCTCCAAACTTAAGGGATGGCCCGAGTCCTTTGTACTGCCCGTGGGTTTTATACAGTAGTTCTTTTGAAAGCTCCTTGTATTGTCCCTGAATATATTTGTATATAGTTATCATATACCCTCTTAGATGCCTCTTTTCTAATGTAAATAAATCTAATTTAACTAGCCTCTCCTCATAAGTTAGAATGTCCATCCCCTTTATTAATTTGGTGGCTCTTCTCTGCACTCTCTCTAGTTCCATAATGTCTTTTCTTAGGATTGGTGCCCAAAATTGTACTCCATATTCAAGGTGTGGTCTTACTAATGCTTTGTAAAGGGGCATAATTATGTTTACTTCCCTTCCATCCATTGCGCGTTTGATGCAAGATAAGATCTTGTTTGCCTTTGCAGCTACTGCATGACATTGGGCACTATTGGTAAGCCTGCTGTCTACAAGCACTACTAAATCCTTCTCCATCAAGGATTCCCCCAATATATCTCCATTTAATTTATAAGTCGCCTTTTTATTCTTCCATCCCAAATGCATAACCTTACATTTATCTGTATTAAACCTCATCTGCAATTTACCTGCCCACGTTTCCAGTCTCTCCAAGTCCTTCTGAAGAGAAATTACATTCTGCTCTGATTCTATTACCTTACACAATTTAGTATCATCAGCAAAGATGGAGACTTTGCTCTCGATCCCAACCTCAAGGTCATTAATAAACAAGTTAAAAAGCAGGGGTCCCAGTACTGATCCCTGAGGAACTCCACTCAAGATTTTAGCCCAACCTGAAAAGTTCCATTTATGACAACCCTCTGTTGTCTATCCTTTAACCAGTTTTCAATCCAGGTGCATATGTTATTACTGAGTCCAATTTTCTTTATTTTGTACACCAACCTCTTGTGTGAAACCGTATCAAAAGCCTTTGCAAAATCTAAGTAGACCACATCAACTGCATTACCCTGGTCTAAATTCCTACTTACCTCCTCAAAGAAACAAATAAGGTTAGTTAGGTATTCCTGAATAGTATCCAGTCTTAAACCTTCAAGTAGTTTCCCTACTATTGAAGTCAGGCTTACAGGTCTGTAATTTCCCGGTTGTGATCTAGCTCCCTTTTTAAATATAGGCACCACATCTGCTTTACGCCAATCTTGTGGTACTGAGCCTGTGGAAATGGAGTCCTTGAATATTA